>NC_056729.1:1973575117-1973610117 GCF_019279795.1 Protopterus annectens | reverse complement strand
AGGGTCAGAGTTGCTGGAGCCATGTCAGACTCAAAGCCTGTCACAAGTGGTGTCCCACAGGGCTCAGTCCTGGGTCCACTCTTGTTCGGCATCTACTTTTCTGAAGTACAAGCAAACACAGGAGGGTTATGGCTGACAAAGTTTGCAGATGACTGCAAACTGTGGGCCATAGGCCAAAACACATCTCACACAGATATCCTCCAGAAGGGCCTCACAGAAGCGGATAACTGGTGCCAGAGCCATGGCCTGAAGTTAAACGCCAAAAATGCATAGTCATACCCTTCGGGAAAAACAAGGTTACCCCTAGCTACCATATAGGTGGCAATCCACTGAGCACAGAAAAAGTCATCAGGGATCTGGGGACCCAAGTTGACAGTAGCCTTTCATTTGACACTCATGTTGCTAAAGTAGTTAGGAAAACCTTCTATATCGCCCACCTGATCATGAAGGGATTCACATCTAGATCAAGGGAGGTCATCGTCCCCTGTACTCATCACTCATTAGACCTATGATTGAGTACAATGCCCGTTCGAATGTATCTGACCAGACACCTGCTGCAGCTTGAAAGGCCCCAAAAGTTCCTCACCAAAAGGATAAAGGGTCTCAAAAATATGTCTTATGCTGCCCGACTGAAAGAACTCCAGCTCTATTCAGTCTCATACCGCTTGCTCAGAGGTGACCTGTGCCTGACATATAAGGCCATGTCAAACCCAGATTTGATGAATATGCTTCACCTCAAAAAATCTAGATCCCTCAGAACCACAAAGGCGGGAGACTTAAACCTTGACACGGTTATAAATAGAATGTGCTGGAGGGACAGATTCATCACCCAGAGACTCCCTATGCTGTGGAACAAAATCCCGGTACATGTGAGGCAGAGCACCTCGCTGGTCTTGTTCAAGAGGAATCTTGACCAATGGATGGGAGATCGCAGATATAGACCCAGGGATTACTTCAGTGTCACTGCTTGACAGAGGCACAGAAAAATGATAGGCATAGTTTTTATTCAAACTAAAGGGGTGGCGAAAGCCACATAACTATGGGCTAGGCTTATAAATGCCCTTGGGCAGATAGCCTAGTATGAACCTATGTGGCGACCCCTAACCAGGAAAAGCCGAAAGACACAAACAAACAAACATATATATATATATATATATATATATATATATATATATATATGCTTCACATTTTTGATTGTTTAGAGTATCTTTGTTTTCTGCTGAGACAGTTTTGCTTGTCTGCGGTGATTTTTACTAAGACATGTATGCGAATTAATAAATATATGTCTATGATCTGTATTGGTTAAAATGGGTAGAAAGCATGATTTAAGCGAATTTATAAAGGGACAAGTTATAGCACTTACTCCAAAGGCTACTCCTAACGTGATATTGCTAAACATTTGGCTATTTTGTGATGTGGAGTGCCAAATATCATTTGTTTTAGTGGTGCAACATGTTGTGCTAACTGTGGCTGCGATCACAAAACATCACTCAGAGATAACAGATGCCTGGAGAGCATTGTTACATCAAGTCCTCACACTTTGTCTGTTTAAATACATCATCTGGCTAAAGAATGGGGAATTAATATCAGTTCCAGAACAGTTAGATGACATCTAGCAGAAGATTTTAATCTGGTGACAAGAAGACCGTTAATGACAAAGAAGCAGCTTCGAGATCGGATAAAGTTTTGCCATGCCTTAAAAGATGAGTCTGCAGAGGGGTGGGAACAAGGGCTGTTTACTGATGAAAGTACATTTCAGCAAGTGCGAGGGTCAGGCTACAATTAAGTGAGATGTCCCTGTGACTAGCACTTTCTCTAATACCTGCTGGAAAGCACTAGGAAGCCTTAAACTCATACAAACAATGAACTCTCCTTGTTAACAAGGAGAAATTAATAGTAGGCACTAAACAGACTATAATTGCAAAGCACCTTGCTAAGGAAACAGCTCCTATACTTTACAAAGAAAAAAAAAAGCCCCAAACCAGGCATGTCCAAGAGTCAGCTTCCAGTGATTTCTCCTGTCCACCTGGTGAATCTGGGCATACTGGGGCAATGCAGCAATTGCCTCATGTACACAGACAACCCTCTCCTCCTACCACCCAACACTACAACCTGTGAGAGATGCACTTACATAGCCAAAATGGAAGCAAAGCTCTCTCCACCCAAGATTGTGCTAAACAGTCAAGAGGAGAAGGTTAACACCTACACTACACCTCAAGCAACACATAGCCCTTCTAAACCCGCACCACCAACACCCACATATAGCAACACTAAATCCACATATGCAGAGGCCCTTAACTGTAACCTGCCCAAGCAACAAAGACCTCTGAAGCTGAAACGCAAACAAACACCAATCACAACCAATGTGTCACATACTTCACAACACCAGTGTGCCACCCAGCAACAGCCCCTAAGGCAAGACAATGTACCTAACACTTTAGTCATAGGTGACTCTATAGTCCGGCACACTGATGTCCCTCTCACCAGGTTGAATAAGGAGAAAATTACATTCAGCTGCTTGTCGGGTGCCAGGATCCGCCACATAACGCATGCACTCAAGTCACTCCACAACAAGTACAAATATGACTCTGTCATTGTCCATGTTGGAGTGAATGAATTGAGACGTACCTCCCTGGACTACATGAAAAGAGACATGGAAGAGCTCTCGGATCATGTGGCCCAGGCAGGTATGACCCTAGCCCTGAGTAGCATCCTGCCTTCGACCAGAATGATACCACAATATAAGGATAAAATGATTGACTTCAACAATTGGCTAAGCTTATGGTGTCATTCAAAGGGGATCCAGTATCTGTCTGCCTGGGATGACATGATTGACAGACCACGATGCTTTGCCAGAGATGGTCTGCACCTGTCTCCTGGGATTCAGGTTACTGGCTAAGGCTCTTGCCACCCCTATAGTGCCTTTTTAGGCAAACTTCAAAGGACAAAACCACCACCATAACAGGTACAAGCATGCAAAATCTGAAGGTAATGCTACTCAATGCTAGAAGTCTAAACCTCAAAATGCACTCTCTCGAGGCACTCCTAAAAATGGAGAACATCGATATCTGTGCAGTAACTGAGACCTGGTTCAAGGCTCCAGAGAGCACCCCTGCAATACCAGGCTACAACTCTTACCACACTTTTCGCCACCAAACCAGGACGAAACACTAAAGGTGGAGGAGTGTCAATATTCACCAAGGATATTCACACCACCAGGCTAGTTGGCCAACACAATGTGTCTGAAATTCTCCAAGTGCAACTAACACTAGGTAAGACTGCAATCCAAATTGTAGCTTGCTACAGATCCCCCACCATACCCCAAGATTCTCACTACACCTTTCTAAACATACTGGAAAATATTAAGATAGAACCAAACACCCTAATACTGGGTGATTTTAACTACCCTGCCATTAACTGGGAAAACTACTCATGTCCCAACACCTTTGCAACGGTTCTTGGAATTCATAAATTCCAACGCCCTGGATCAACTAATCCATAGTCCCACCAGGGGCTCCAATATCCTAGACCTGGTCATTACCAACATGGGAAATCAATGCTCCATACCTATGGTCACCCCTCGTTAGTCAGGTCTGACCATAAGCTAATCACCCTTAACATCCACATCCCACCCCACCCCCAGTAAAGAAACCACCATAAAAACTTCTCCAAAGCCAACTTCATGCTACTCAAGTCAGAAGTGACAAACTTCATGACACCCATGCAGACGGAACTGAAAGTTCATCTGCTGAATCCTACACTATGGCACTGTACGAGCACATCCACTCATGCATGAATCGTGCCATCCCAAATAGAACCAAAATGCTCTCATCCAAAAAAGGAAGCCAATCTGGTGGTCCCCTGCCATAAACAAACTTTACAACAAAAGGAAGAAACTTTTGCAGAAAATAGGAAAATCCCAGGATGCAAAAACTCCCTTACTAGCCTCAGTAAGAAACTGAGATGCCTCATAAAATCCTCCAAAGCTAGTTATGAAAATAAAATTGCCAAAGATTCCAAAGACAACCACAAAGCATTCTATAATTATGTCAAGAATCTAAATGGCAATGCTCAGATCTGCTCTGAGCTAAAACAGAATGGCATTAAATATACTGATCCGAAGGATATTGCCAATATCCTGGCAGATCGATTCAGTGCCAACTTCACCCCACTCTCACCCCCTAAATGGCCCATCTCAATACCGGAAGATTGCCAAATTCCAGTAATAACGGCCACACAGGTACAAAACGCACTCTCTAAAGCCAAGAATACAGCATCCATGGGACCAGATGACATCCCGGCTGTGTACTACATGAACTACAATATGAACTGGCACCTCACCTAAGTGTCATGTTTAATCATAGCCTCACCTCAGGTTTCGTGCCCACTGAGTGGCGCAGAGCTACAGTTATCCCAATCCACAAGGGGGGATCCACCTTGGATCCCGGAAACTACCGTCCCATCAGTCTGACAAGCCTTATCTGCAAGGCCATGGAGCGTATTATCATGGAACTTATAAACAAAGACATTGGCAACCTTCAAACACTGGACCCCACCCAGTTTGGGTTTGTGAAGGGCCGATCTTGTCTCCTGAACCTGATTGACTTCTTTGAATCAGTCTCCAGAGCCATGGACAAGGGTAAGGTGGTCCATACAGCCTATCTAGACCTTGCCAAGGCCTTTGACACCATCCCCCACTCTGGAATCATAGATAAACTTACTAAGTTGGGCATTAATCCCTATGTCACCCAATGGGTTGCTAAATGGCTTACTGATAGAACCCACACTGTAAAAGTAGCCGACTCCAAATCCAGCTCCAGACAAGTGATAAGTGGAGTACCTCAGGGTTCAGTCCTGGCGGCGCTCTTGTTTGGCATCTACTTCTCTGAAGTACAGGTCAACACTATGGGACTCTGGCTAACAAAGTTTGCAGATGACTGCAAACTGGGAGCCATTATTGAATCCCCAAATGATGTGGATACTCTACAAAAGGGCCTTACAGAAACAGATGCTTGGTGCCAGAGCCATGGGCTCAAGCCCAATGCCAAGAAATGTATTGTTATCCCCTTTGGGAAAAAACATGTATCCATGAATTACCATATAGGTGGCAGTACACTAAACACAGAAAGTGTGATAAGAGACTTAGGGACACAGGTGGACAGTGGTCTCACCTTCGATAATCACATCGCCACAACAGTCAGGAAATCCTTCTATGTGGCAGATCTCATCACGAAGGGCTTTTCATCCAGAAAAAAGGAGGTCATTGTCCCACTGTACTCATCCCTCATTAGACCCATTATAGAATACAACGCCCCATTTGGTATGTACCTCTCAAGACATCTGCAACAACTGGAAAGGCCTCAGAAATACCTCACTAAAAGAATCACAGGCCTAAAGCAGATGCCCTACGCTGACCGCCTTAAAAAACTCCAGCTATACTCTGTCGCATATCGTCTACTCAGAGGCGATCTCTGCTTAACATACAAGGCCATGTCAAACCCAGAGCTGTTGGACATGCTACACTTAAAGAAATCCCAATCCCTCAGAGCTACACGCTCCAGGGATCTAAACCTTGTCATCACAATAAACAAAACATGTTGGAGGGATAGGTTCCTGACCCAGAGACTCCCCAGACATTGGAATAGATTGCCCATACATGTCAAGCAGAGTGCCTCTTTGGACCTCCTCAAGAGGAACCTTGATGATTGGATGGGAGAAAGGAAATTCACCCCAGGGATCACGTCAGTTGCCCTGCTAGACAGGGGTCCAGGAATGTAAATAATGTGGGAAGAAATAGCCAGGGAATTGTTCTGGCTAGGCTTGTATAGGCCCTAGGGCTGATAGCCTAGTACCAACCTATGAACCTATGAATACAAAGTATACGATTAAGACAGTCAAACATCCTGCATCTGTTATAGTATGGGGAGCCATCTCAGTGAAAGGGCGTTGCAGAATTCCCATATTTGACAAAGATGAAAAAGAAAATGCTGGGAAGAATACTTCTATGATGAACTTTTGTGGAAAAACAATATTTCAGAAGGATTCGGCTTCATGCCATACTGCCAACACAATCAAGAAATGGTTTACTGACAACCACATTCAGTTCCTTCTGAACTGGCCATCAAATTCGCCAGATCTCAATATCATAAACAATTGCTGTAATATCAGGAAGAAGAAAGTGTCAGCACATCGGCCAACCTCAGAAAAGGATTTAAAAGATGTCATCAAACATGTTTCAGTGACTGAGATCATATCGGAATACTGCAAAACACTGGATGACAGCATGCCATCTCGTATCAAGACTGTTGAAAAATAGGAGAAATCCTACCAAATATTGACTGTTATATGTGTATAATTTTGCTTTTCAATAAACATTTAATTAATTGTTATTGCAATGCAAAAAGAAAAGAAACAGACAATATTGGTCAAAAAATTGAAGTGGCCCTATATTTTTGGTCACTACTGTATATATTTACATAACATTGCAAAGTGTTTAGCAAATACAAGTTGCATAGTTGTAGTGTAACAGCAAATGCACAGCACTATTTAGCTGCAACTAGAAAAGGAGATGGAAAATGGATCACTGATTCGAGGTATGGAAAGATTACCTAACACTGAGGATATTATAGAGTAAAGAAGGCGGACAGAAAGCAGTAATAAAATTCCTGGAGAAAGTATACTGCAAGTGATGATATTCAACAGAAACAGGGAAAAGTAACAATAAAATATTTACGAGAGTGAAAGGTGCCAAGGTAAAGAAAGAGGGATGGTTAAAACATGAGAAATTATTGGGAGAATCCCGAGAGCAGTTAGCAAAGTTAGAAACATCAGTATTGTCAAGTTATGCAAGAATAATTTGTTTGTTGTTAAGTTTTTTTTCTTGGTGAACAGTTCAAATTTTGTTTACCTGCTAATGTCAGTAGGAATGCAGTTTGGTCTTCTAATACAGACCCCAACAACTAGACCACTGAGAAACTAGAACATCCGGGCCATGTCAGTAGAAATCTCTGATGCAACAACATAAAAGAAAGGTTCAAGGGGAGAATATGTGTGTGCATTAGCAAGTGCAGATCAATGCAACAAGCATTCCGTAAATTATTACCTTCATTAAGAGGATCTGGCTGAAAGACTTTGGCCAAACAAGTTTCATCACCTCTTGTTCGTACAACAGTACCCAAATCCATCCCTTGCACAGACTTTTCAATAAGGATATGGGGCTGCAGCTTCTACCACTGGAAAGAATAGTGCAGAATTTTACAGTCTGCCAGTACTGACCAGCACATTAACTGCACAACAATATTTTGCGCATAGGAACAGACATAGGGAATATTTGTGGCAAATGCTCCTCATTAGTGTCAGAAAATTTCAAAGGCTGATTTTCAGCCATCAACGAGAAACTGCATATTATGAAAACCCACAACTGACCCGCTGAGTTGTGTTCATAGGTTCAAACTAGACTGATGATCGGATAGACCATTTGTCGCCTAGCCACTAAAGAGCCACCAATTACCATCCTTCATAATGAGTAAATTTAACTACTTACTCGCCCTTTTTTGCGAAAGACAGAGGGGTCAGATCTGGTGTGAATTTATGGTTTTCCATCTACTTGTAAGTACTGTGTACAAGAAAGTCAGGGAGCTACTTTGTTGTTCCAGAGGAGAAGAATTCTTTCTGTTTATCTCGCAGTGGATGCTTATTTCTACTAACTGGGTGTTCATGGTGTTATTTTTATGAATGTATAGGAGATGACACAGGACTGGATCATCTGCGATTTTACTTGTAAGGCAGATGCCACGCTCGAACAGTCTGTATGAAACTGAGAAATTAAATCATGCTTTAAGATGGGCTGGACAGTACATGGATGCCATGTCCTTGATCTTCCTGTGAAGAAGTACTGGGGATTTACAAGTTGAGTCATATGTTTGGGAAGATGCATACCAAAAGGGGGACAGCATTCTTTTCTGAGTATAAGAGTATTTTCTTTACTTCTTCCTGTTTCCGTCTACCATAACAACCACATTCTATTATGTCCATATTTAGTTGCTCACATTTTAAGAAACTTTTCACCCTATTATGTGTACTCGCTTATACCATTTCCCATTATTTTTTAATTAGTACTGTACTGAGTCATAACTTACTGCATGCCCCTTTCTAAAACACCTGGCATAACTACATTATTTTTCTACTTCTCAGTGAACTGCAGCTCCCCAGCTCCCCATTGGTAGATAAATAAAAACAAACAGAAAGGTAACATTCAAATAAAACGCTAATCTGCCCTATTTCTGTATTTGCTAACCTTATCACGGATTATTTTCTGTTTGGCAACTGGTGCTCCTCCCGGATGGTGTAACCCACTCCGTTTGCCCTTCGGGCTCACTCTGCTACCCTATCCTGCCCCAAATTCCACCCGCCCCCACTACCTGTAGTTTTATACATCCCCTGACTCCTCCCCATCCAACACCTCTCCAGTAACAATTCACCTAAGTCAGAACCCACCCACCTATATATCTACATCACCCCAAACATCCACCCCTCCTACAATGGTCTACATAACATCTCTCTCTATTACCCCATTTGCCCTACTAATCTCTCTCACTTCTCTTACCTATCTCACACTTTTTCACAACCCTTGCCTTAACTGTCACACACACTCCATTACATCTTACCATCAACCTCACTTCCCATCCTACTCATTCATCTCACATGAACTCTTTTTACAAACCAAAATTGCTCCCAACCCAACCCACCCTGTACTTCCCTCTTAAATGTGTTACCAGAAAATCACTACTCTCACACAACCCAAGCTACCCTGCCCAACACACTGCTTCACTCTTTTACTTCACCACATCTCTCTCTCACTAGTCAGTGACATCCACCCCCAACCTGGGACCTCTTTCTAACATAAATCTCACCAAACCCTCCATTCAACCCACAAACTCAAAGTCCATTCGACTCACAACACTTAATGCACAAAGGCTAAATACAAAATCTCTAACCTCCATGCCTGGGCTCTCCCATAACCACCCTGACATTACTGCCATTTCTGAAACCCTGCTGAAAACCTATATAAAAGATACAGAAATCCTACCACCAGGTTTCCAAATCATTCACAATGACAGAGCCCACAAAAAAGGAGGTGGAGTAGCAATAATCTTTCCCTCCTCCCATGCCATAATTCCATACACCAATAAAATACCAACTTTTGCCAATGCTGAAATAATAGGTTTACTAAAAATAAACCACCACAAGTCTATATGTATCACTGTCCTCTATATTCCCCCTGGTGCTATCAAAACTCTTAAAAACATCCTGTCCTGGTTCTCCTCCAGTATGAAAAATGAAACCTATATACTCGGTGATACAAACAACAACTGTAACGCTATTAACTTTGAAGCCCTGTCCCACACAATAAACCTGTACAACTTCTCCCAACTAATACAATCTCCAACCAGACCAAATAAAGATGGTACCATCATTGCCTGGATCCTAACAACTCACCCAAACTTGATCATCAAAGCTGGAACATTACCTGATCCTCTCAGCGATCACCTACCAGCCTTCGCCGATCGTCTCCCATCTCCACTGCATAAACAACAACACTACATCCAAACCCGCAACCTGCCCTCTTTCAACCCTCTTTCTCCGAATGCTTAAAGCATACTGAATGGTTCCCCTCTAAAACCCTTCCTTCAGATGATGCCGTTTCCTACTTTAAAAACTCATTCCTAACCCTTCCCAATCAGCAAGCCCCCCCTCGAATTAAATGCATAAAAAACAATCCCTACCCATGGTTAACAAAAGATACTAAACTAGCCTTGCACCAAAGGGACAAAAAATGGAAACAATATCAAAAACATAAAAACCCTAACACCCTCCTAGAGAATAAGCAACTATGAAACTCCACAAAAAAGCTAATAAACAAAGACCACAAAGCCCACTACTCCAAACTCCAGTCCTTGCACTCAACAAATCCCAGAAAATTCTGGGACTCCATCACATCCATGCTGCATCCTGGCAAAAAAGAAAACCCCTGCCCAGACCCCAACCTCTCCAACCTTGAAACAGCCAGCTAGTTCAACTCATTCTTCATAGACTGCATAGCTAAACTATCTCACCCCCCTCCTCCACCACCACCCCAATCATCAACCTTCCTCCACATCCTTCTGCCTCAAGCCCATCCCCACAAGCAATATAAAAAGACTTTTCCTCACACTCAAACCCTGTCGCAATGCACCCGGCGACCTTCCACCCACCTTCCTCAAATAATCGGCAGATAGCATTGCTTATCCCATTTCTATTCTTATAAATAGATCCATACAAGAATCATACGTCCCTTCTATCTGGCACCATGCCTACATCATCGCCTTCCACAAAGGTGGCAAAAATACTGATACCACCAACTTCAGGCCTATTGCCACCCTTTACCCCCTTTCTAAAATACTGGAGAAAACGATACAAACACAACTCATGGCACACTTAACACTAAATGATCTCCTCTCCCCTACCCAACACGGCTTCTGCCCAGGCCACTGCACCATGACTGCCCTTCTTTCCTTTCTTGAAACCATAAACCTTGAACGCGAATCAGGCAAGTTTGTATCCACACTATTCCTAGATCTGTCAAAGGCCTTTGACACCATCTCACACACTATACTTAGGGTACCTGTTATTTAATCAACATTCCTAAATGTCGAGTATTGGAAGATCGAATGTGGAAGTTCGAAAAATAGAAATGTCGAAGCTGCGGAAATTCGAATTCTTTCCCAGGTAAAGAATTTGGTTGGCTGTTTCCACGGCTTCGACATTTTCTGTACTGTGGTGCGAAAGTTACGGATCGGGTTAATGTAAGTGTGTGAGTGTGACAGACTCATCTGTAATCCAATATGCAGATAACTCAACAATCATCTGCTCAGCTTTCTCTCCTTCTGAGCTCCTAGAAAAATAACAGCTAGCTTTCTCTAAAACAGAAACCTGGATGCAGTCTAACCATCTAGCACTAAATGAAAATAAAACCAAACTAATGTTTTTTCCCCTACCAAAAACTCCATCATTGACAAATCCACATTCACCATATAGAGCCAAAACAACACTCTCCTTGAAATCATTCCCAACACCAAGCTTCTTGAATCATTATTGATGAAGAACTAAAATTTGACACCCACGTCCACTCCGCAATCAAGAAAACCAACCAAATGTTAGGTCTCCTCTACAGGCACAAACGCTTCCTAAGCCCCTCTACCAGTCATACTCTTGCATCCACCTTCCTACTCCCCTCCCTTATGTATGGTGCCTCTCTTTTCACCAAACTCCATCTTGGCCTTCGGTCTAAACTTGAATCCTGGTAGCACAAGATCTCCAAATTTGCAACCAATTCAAAAAACTCATCCCACCACTGCCACTCTCTCCTCACCCTCAACTGGCTTGAACTACCAAACTACCTCAGTTACCTACAACTCACCATTGCCCACAAGCTCATCTTTAAACCTGCCAACTACCCAGTTCTTGCTATTTCCTTAAAACCTTAAATTCCCAACTGCTCACTCAGATCCAAAAACCAAAATCTCCTTCAGGTCCACAAACCTGCACAACCTCCTGGCCATCTACTCCTGTCCCAATCCTTAGCTAAAGAGTGGAACTCTCCCCACACACCTACGCAACCTACCTAACCATACAAATTTAAAATCTCAGCTACTCTCTCATCTTTCTTCCAAATGGGTATGCCCTTGCCACACTCAAACTTGAATCCCCTCCACTCCACCTTGCACTGACTCATCCAACTATCTCTAATATTACTTTATCCCACTCAAAACAATCCCTCCCCTACCAAAAACTAACTCTCTCTAATATCTATTGTACTATACTCCCCAGTCTCAAATATACTATTACCCTCTCCATGCATAATATTTTCCTAACCTACTAGTAGCTATATATTTTGAAATGTTAAACCTACAATTGAGTTTATAACAAAAATATTCACTTTATGTAAATGTTGAAATTTCTGTACTGAATTATGTCTTTTATTTTTGTAACATTGTGACAAGCCAATTGCAAATATCATAGACCTTATCTGTAAATGTTTAATTAGCTGTATGAACTATGTCCTTTTGTAACATGTGAAATGTAACTTGCAATTATTGTGGAGCTTTTCTCCCCAGGCCTCCACTGAAAAGGGGCTCTTCTTGGTCCAGTGGACTTCCCCGGTCATCAAACTTAAATAAATTAATGCTTTCAGATTTCAAAAACACATGCTCATTATTCTGAAACTCTCTATATTTATTGTACATTCTATCTTACTTTTTCTTGTATGGCATATTTGCCTTAACTGGCAATTTTTGAATAGACAATCTCCATAAAAAACATTACATTCGTTAATCTTTTTTACAGTTATTATATCTCATCATTATGGCTTTTTTCTTATCTATTTCTAAATCTTTCCATGGATCAATGCAATAAAATGCTTTCATAATATTTAAGTACCATTCCTTTCTATTTTTCTCACATATATTCTTTTTATTTTACATAACATTTTGTTTTGATACTCTCTCATTTCTTCATTCACAGTGCTTTTACTTTTTTTTCAACTTTCATTCCTTCCCAGTTCTTTGTATTCATAAGATAGTATCATTTCTATCAAATTTTTATTTTCCTTTATAATTACATTTAATACTTTATATAAAATTAAAGATGCTGCGGGTACTATTGGGTTTATTAAACACAAGCCTCCTTGCTCTTCTTTTATATATAGAATCCCTCTCTTGACTGGATTCAGTCTAGAGCCCCATATAAAAGAAAATATAATCATCATTAGTTCCTTTTCATACTTAACAGGAATCATATAGGCGTTAGCAACATAAGCAATTTTTCCTATTACCATGGTGCTCAACAAGTGTGCTTTTTATCTATATGAAAATCTATACAATTTCCAAAAAAGTCATATCCTTTACTTCTTTGAGCATATTATCCAATTGTTGTATGTATTCATTCCTTCCAAATATTATTCCTAATATATCTATATAGTTTTCATTGAACTCGAAACCTCCCATACCTTAAAAATCAAGTTCTTTACTTTTCTCTTTATTTATACTTAAACCACTTTTGCTTAATTTATACTTAATTTTTCATGTACTTCTTCCATCCATAACAATTAATACAATCATCTGCATAATTATACATTATTGGCAATTGTACTTCCTTCGTTATTCTGTATCCACTACTACTTGACATTTTATTAACTTCCTTCACTATTACATTCATAACTAATGAGAACAAATTACATTACTAGCTGGGCAGCCCTGCTTTATTCCACATTCTATTTTTATTTCTTCTCCAATCCAGTCATTTACATTTAGTTTCAAGTAGTTCCTTTCATAAACAGATTGTATTATTTGTAATATCTTTTTGCTTACAAGATATGCCTGCAAAATTTCTTATAATGATTTATATTGAATATTATCATACGCTTTACTTATATCCCCTAAAATCCAAAAACACAGAACCAGACTCCAGTGACATAAAACAAATAATGTATTTAATAAAACACTAAAACATGAGTGCTTTCATCTCTCAAGGAGACTGTGTTTTTGGATTTAATTGGTATTTATTCTTTGATTACTTATATCCCCCATCATAACCTTTACTTCTACATTTTTATTTATGATATCTTCAGTTATTTATTTTATTATCCATAATAACTCTTGACTTCCTTTTCTTCGGAATACATTTTTTATATTCTATCCATTGTTTAACCTTTTTATTATTCTCATAAAAAATATAATCCATATTATTAAATGTTATACGTCTCCAAGTTTTTATCTCCTGTTTATTTCCTTTTTTAAATATAAATTTTATAACTTCTCTCATATCTCTTTAATTCCAGTTTTTAACCATTCATTCACAACTACTATAAAAAAATTTTGCCACACTTTCACTTCTTCACACATACCATATTCAATTCTGTCCAGTCCGGTTGCAGAATTCACATTAATATCTTCTAGAATTTCATTTAATTCTTTAATAGTCATTTTTTGTTCTAAATACTCATTATTTTCGTTATTTAATTGTTCACCTTTATAAATTTCTTTGTAGTCTTCTCTTTTAACAGATAACTGCAATATATATTATTTATTTCGTATATTCCTTCTTGCTGTCTTATTTGCTTACCTGCTTTATTTTTTAATCTCATTATTTTTCATTTTTTTATTATTTTATTCAAATATGGTGCTACCTCTTCTTTCTTTCCTTGCAAACAATATTTTTGTTTATGCAACAAGTTAATTTTAATTTGATTCATTTTCCATATTTCTTTTTTATAAAAGGAATTTTTCTTCTCTAATTAAAGTCTCTGAATGTTTCTTGAGTTAATAGCTTATATCTCTCCTTTACTTCCTTATATATTCTAAACACTTTTTTATATTTCTCTTTAAAATTAAGCCACCAAACAGTCCAATTCTCATAAAGCTCTCTTATATTCATAAGATTTTCTATAACTCCATCAGTTATTTTTTTCTCTTCTAAATACATGTCATTTTCATTAATCCTCTTTATTCCTTTTCCTATTTTTCTGTTAAATACTTCAATTCTAAATTCCTAGCCATACTACACCACCATGCACCAACCTGTTCTATCAAAATTCGGACTAAATCTGCTTCATGGCTTTCAAAAGAAACCAAGCAAAAAATCCATCTTAGAAATAAATACTGGACTAAATGGCGAATGACTAAAAACCCTGTAGCTCAACATAACTTTAGACAGCTGAGAAATGACACTACAAAAGCTATACTGTCTGATAAAAGAAACCTCTACCTACAATTCCAGCAAACTCACCATAATAAACCACAAAAATTCTGGGCAAGTATTAACCAACTACTATACTCAGGTCAATCCATTACACCAAACCCACAAGGCACAGACCAGGAGAATCCCAAGCAAACTGCCAATGCCTTCATTACCTTTTTTACTGAGGCTATTCAAACACTTGTCAATCAGCTATCACCTCGTAGCTTAACTATAGCTACCTCTAACACAACCCCACCTCCTCCATTTCTCTTCCAACCAGTCCCAACAGCAGGGTGGCTCAGTGGAACAAACTCTTCAGAACAGTGGAACCAAAATCAACTCTGCTCCTGGAAACCACGTCCAACTTATAATGTGAAATTAAAGTATGTGGGTTGGCCCATGTAGCCGCAGCACAACTAGATTCCATTGGCAACCTAGCCTGAAAGGCCACAGAAGTGGCTAAAGCTCTGGTGGAGTGACCTTTTGGTTTAACAGGCAATTCTTTATTCCTCAGTTGATAGATAAATGTGATGATAGAAGTCAACCACCTGATTAAGGTTACTTTTGAAACTGGAAGACCTTGTTTACCCTCAGCATAGGAAAGGAAAAGCTGTTCCGATTTTCTGATGTGCTTAGTCCTAAGCAAATAAAAGCATAGTTGCCTGTGAACATCTAACTGATGCAATTTATATTCTGCCCTGTTTGAGTGGTTGGGAAAAAACACAGGAAGGTCAATGGACTGATTCAAGTTATTCTCAGAAGAGACCTTAGGAAGGATTAGTCCTGAGAGCAACCCTGTCATTGTGGAACACTAGGTACGGAGGACGGATACAAATGGCCTGAAGTTCCGAAACTCTTCTGGCTGAAGTAATCGCTACCAGAAAGAGGGTTTTCCAAGATAAAAACTTCAAAGAACAAGAAGCTGCAGGTTCGAAGGGGGTCAAAATTAGAGAAGCTAAAATCAAATTTAGATCCCACGGGGGTGGATGATCTCTCACTGGGGGCCTGAGCAGAGTGGTCCCTTTGAGAAAGGCTTTACATAGCTTATGAGACATGATATTACTTTCCGACAGGCCAATGTGAAAATTTGAAATTGCAACTAACTGAACTCTAATTGTAGCGGAAGCGGACCCAGCATGAGAGAGTTCCACAAGAAATTCCAAAATGTGGTGTACAGGGGCTGAAAAGGGGTCTATACTATTAGCATCTGCCCAGGAAGAAAAACGTTTCCACTTACTAGCATAAGTGTTTTGAGTTGTAGACTTGTGCGATGATAAAATGATTACGCGCACAGAGTGGGAGATATCAAGAAGCCTGGCTAAAGTTGGAGGTGGAGCAACCAAGCAGTGAGCTGCAGTGATTGGTGCAGCCCGCCTGATTGATGGATCAGAAGGTCTGGAGCTGGGTCCAGAGTCCAAGGCTGCTCGAGAAGATGACGATGCAGGAACGGGAACCATATTTGTCAAGGCCAGTAAGGAGCAATGAGGATCATTTTGCAGCCCAATATGGTAGCTTTCTGTATTAGTTTCGGGATTAAGGGAAACGGAGGAAAAGCATACAAAAGTCCCTGAGGCCAATCGTGGACCAGAGCGTCTCTGGGGGAATGTCCAGGAAGTGGAAGGAGAGAGAAGAAATTGCTGCACTTGCTGTTGAAGGGGGTGGCAAAGAGGTCGCAGCAAGGTTGGCCCCATTTGTGGAAGATTTGGTCTGCCACTACCTGATTCAGAGACCACTCGTGAGGCATGAGAATTGCTCTGCTCAGCCTGTCTGCTATGACAATGCATCTCCTAGGGATGTGCGTTGCGATCAGAAACCCTTGGGAAGAGATCGCCCACTGCCAGAGTCTGAGTGCTTCTCGACATAGGGGGTAGGACCTGGTTCCGCCCTGCTTGTTGATGTACCACACTACTAACATATTGTCCGTTTGAATTGCAATGGTCCCAGTAGGAAGACAGTCCTGAAGAGCTTGCAACGCTAAAAGCACGGCCCTCATCTCCAAGACGCTTATGTGCAGATGGTACTCTTGAGGTTGCCAGGTGCCTTGGACTGTTCTGCCCTGATAATGCCCCCCCACCCGATCAAGGAGGCATCCGTGGTCACCATAGCAACTGGAGGGGGGTGTACAAATGGTCTGCCCTGGGGCACTGATGTGGAGACCATCCACCATGCAAGGTGCTTTTTGCATGCTTCTGTGATCATAATCATGTGAGACATGGGAAGCTGCTGGAATGACCATTGGGTGAAAAGAAGCCACTGGAGAATCCTCATGTGAAAACGAGCTAGAGGAACGAGTATGATCGCTGCTGCCATGAGACCCAGAGTTTGGAGGACGAACCTGGCTTGAATTTTCTTGCATCCTAATAAGACCTGCACATGTCGGCGAATGACTAACACCCTGTCTGTTGGAAAGCTGGCTGACATGTCTTTTGTATTTAATTTTGCGCCTATAAAGGTGATAGACTGACAGGGCGACAATGCAGACTTTTCAAAATGTATTGTGATACCTAGCCTGGAACAAGTCTGGATAGTGTAGTCTCTGGCTTGCAGAATGTGATGCCTGGTGGAAGCAGTGAGGAGCCAGTCATCTAAATATGGAAACACCTGGAATCCTAGCTGTCTCAGGTGAGCGGTAACTACTGCTATACATTTGGTGAACACCCTGGGGGCTGTGGTGAGACCAAAGGGCAGAGCTCTGAACTGATAATGGCTGGCTTCCAGCCGGAAACGAAGGAATCTTCTGGGGCGTCTGTCCATTTTGATGTGGTGGTACGCATCCTGAAGATCTATGGAGCCCATCCAATTGTCCTGACCCAGAAAGGGTAAACTGGACTGTAGCGTGACCATCCGAAACTTCATTCTTTGTACAGACCTGTTTAGTCTGCTGAGATCCAGAATGGGTCTCCAGTCTCCTGTCTTTTTTGGTACCAAAAAGAACCTTGAGTAAATTCCGGATCCTTCCTGGTCTGCTGGGACTTGCTGGATGGCCCTTTTTCTTAGCAGTTTTGAAACTTCTTGAACTGCTTGATCCCTTAGATTGTGTGGAACATCTGGAAGGGACTTGTTTAACAATACAGGAGTGCGAACAAGGGGAATTCTGTAGCCTCCGGATATAACAGACTGTACCCATTTGTCTTGTGTTATGTTTTGCCAGAATCATGGGTACAGCAATAACCTTCCCCCGACTGCCTCCAGAGATGGGCAGCTGGGCAACCCTTCAGGGATGCTGTAATGGCTTGTCAGAGAAGGATTCTCTGCTGCCCTGGTTTTGCGGACCCCCCTCTGCCACGAGGTCGGCGTCTGTTATTGTTCCCTCCTCTGCCCCTGGATGGGAACTCACCAAGTGTGTCAGGCAAGGCTCCCTGGGATTTCCGGAACCACATCTTTCCACTCTTCTGACCTTTGGGATATGGTCTGGAAGTAGTGGAAAAACAGACTCCCATGGTAGAGAGAATCTTGCCTTCCTGCTCACACCTGGTGTGGGTGTCCTTCACCTGTGATCCAAAAAGAGAGGAACCATCAAAGGGGGTGTTGGTGAAAGACGCTCTGAAAGGTTCCGCAAAGTTACAAAGCCGCATCCAAAGCGTGCCTCCTTAGGGCAACCCCTGTGCCTGCGGCTCTACTCGGACCATCGGCTGCATAAGAAATGAGCCTCATAGAGGAGTTCACAACTGAATTAAGAGTCGACAGCTGGGAGGCTGCCTTAGCCTGGTTCCCCTCAGCTGATGGATCTTGGAGGGTATCTCCAAGCTCTTTAAGGAGATCCCTTTGAAAACGGGTAAAGTGGCACAAATAATTCAGAGACCTCAAGGAAAAAGTCGCTGAAGAGAACATCCACTTCCCATATCTGTCCATCGTCCTGGACTCCTTGTTAGGAGGATGGACAGATGAAGAAGTTTCAGCCAACTCCTTCTCTGTGGCCGACACTACCACCATGGCATCAATGGGAACACCTTTGGTCAAAATCTGTTTATTCTGTGGTGCAGTTATGAATTTTGCAGGTCTTCTGGGGGTCGGTTCCACTGTGTATGGGGCTGACCACGCCTTCCTAGCCACCACAGACATCAGTGGGTCGAAAGGCGGAGAAACCCAGGAGGTGGAAGGTCGGGATCCAAACGCACCCAGGAATACCGACTCATCCTCGGAAGGGCTAAGGGTAGTCCAGTTCCTCCTCTGCCTAAGCATCTCAAGGATGTCTGAGAATGAGACATCTTCAGAGAGGGATCTCGGGGACCCTTCCGAATCCTCTAAGTCGGTATCTGATGTGATTCCTCTTGCATTTCCTCTTACAAGGTGGCTCCTCTGAATGATTAGGGGAGGCCTCGTAACAAGAAGATACACCCAAAGGGGTGCCCTGGAGCATTGGTTCCCCACGCTTGGGGTCTGGAGGAGGGTCAGAGGCAGGTGCAAGCACCATAGGGGGGGGCCTAAGGGGATGATCGTGGGGATGACTCAGGGGCCAGCACACTCCTCATGACCTCGAAGGCATCCCTGCCCAGATGCGGAGAAGGCTCCTGTTCCAAAGAAATCGGAATCCCTCTCCGCACAGAGGGGGACGGCTCCGAAGCCGATGTAGGAGCCGAGCTCACCTGTGCCGAAGCTCCAAGGGGGAGAACGGGGTTGGACAAGGGTCCGATGCCACTCGCCCCCTCGGAGCCGACGAGGGAGTCTCAGCGCCCAGATCCCTCCAAGGAGAGTACCAAGGAAGTGATCGAAGCCGACGACGGAACCGAAGGAGAAGTTATCGGTGCCGACGGTTCCATGACTCGAACCCCAACGAACTCCGGCTCCGAACTCAAGGGAGGAGTCGGAGGAGGAATAACTGCAGACAAGGACGGAGCCAACCCCTGATGAGGGGGGCTGGACAACATTTTTGCTAGGGCCTGTGATTTCAAAAGCCTGCTGACCACTCTCTCCATGTCGTGGTCTGAAAGTCTTGATGACCGAGAAGAGTGGGAGGACCGATGACTGCGTTCCGATTGGAGCAGAGGAGACCTCGGAGCCGAGCGTATCGACTCCAGGGAGGGAGACCTAGATCTCTTTCGACTCCCTGACGGCTCCGAAGTGCATGTTGGAACCGACTGAGAGGCAGGCACATCGGTTCCGGCCGGAACAGAGGCAGAAGTAGTAGCTTCACCCGACGGCTCCGAACTGGGAGTCGAAGATTTAGGTGGCTTGGAGGACTTCACAGGCTGAGCCTTAGCCGTTGACTCCTCGGGCTTAAGCAAACCCCGTAGGATCAACTTATTCCTATGCTCCTGCAGGACTCTTGGGCTGAAAGCATGGCAAACCGAACAAAAGTCCTGCTGGTGCACGGCGCCCAGACAATAGACACAAGAAGTGTGACCATCTGTCAGAGACATCATCTGACAGCATGAGTCACACTTCTTGAATCCGGACACCTTGGACATACCTGAAGGAAGGAACACCAAACAGAATGCACAACAAAAACAATTTCAGGCTACAATAACTATCACACACGCACACAAAGTTACCACACCCAAAAAACAGCCAAGAATATTCTATCAACGACAAATAGACTAAACTAGGTAAACTAACTTTTTTTTTTTTTTTTTTTTTTTAACAGAAAAAAGGGTTAGCCTCTAACTTAAACGGCTACTTCAGGAAGAGAGTGGGGGGGGGGGACTCTCTAACTAAAACGAGTATTCTGAAGGGAAGGGGAATTCAGGAAAGAAAACTATAGAGTTAAAACAAAGATATCCTAAGAAAGATTGTATACTATAAATTACAAACTACACTAAAAACCTACTAGTTTTTTTTTTTACCAAAAAACAGATAAACAATGAAAAATATACCACCTGAGCCAGTAAAACAACCTCGCAGCAGAAGCGGCAAACGAGATCTAGGTATCTAGCGCCAGGCATCATGGGATATGAGGAGGCCTCGAGCCAGTAAACAGCTCTTAAGCTTTAGAAGATGGCCGAGTCGGAGCCGAGGATCGGCTCGGAACTCAACCAGCAAGAATGAAGGCAAGATAGACAACTTAACATTAACTATTGCTCACACTCATCTAATCTCTACACTCCTCTATGCCTTACCCATATATACTAATCTAAGAGTAACCTCAACAAAATGGAAAACTCCTACAATAACATTGCCAGATTTGCCACAGGCAACCCATTTAGAACCCACCATTGTTATAATCTAAAGCAGCTAGGATGACTTGAGCTACAAAAGCAGCTTAAATTCCACCAACTGACCATTGCCCACAAGACCCTTTACCAACCTTCCAATACTATCTACCCTCATCATCCCCTATAATAATCTTAAAACCTTACGTTCATCACATAACCTTTTAGTAAATATTTGTAAATCTAACAACACGGCTGATGACTCTCTCTTCTCTAATACTGTTGGAAAATCCTGGAACCTTCTTCCCAGTGAACTTTCATCACTGTCCTCTATATCACTTTTCAAAAACAAACAAACTTTTCCTCAGAACTCACTGGTTATGCCCCTGTACTAAACCTGACTAATAAACTTGTTCTTCTTACTAGGTTCTGCTTACCCTCTACTTCTCATTAACAAGTCCTATTTTCCTTAATAACAATGACACCTTTACCTTCTCGATAATGTTACTGACATCATCTGTGGATACTTAATGTATTTTACATATTGTGACAACTCTTTTTAAATAATTATACAATAAGCTACCTCCTTTGTTAAATTCTGTATTGTACCTGCATTTTGAACTGTGTTATGAATTCTGCCCTCTTTGTTAATTCTGTATTGTACCTGCATTGTGTTATGAATTTTGTGTTCTCGGAGCTTATCTCCCCGGGCCTCTACTGAAAATGGACATATATCCAGTTAGACTAGCTCAGTCAATAAATGTAAAATAAATAAATAACTAATTCTTATATATTCTTCATTTTCCTGTATTTTAACCCATATAGCCACATGATCTGAAAATCCCGCATGCTTAGTGCCTTTTTTAACTTTTAAACTATCAGATATTACAAAATAACCAATTTCTGTCTTAATTTCATTACTTTCGTAGGTCCAGTGGTTATTGTCCCATACACCCAACTTTCCAGTTTTCGTAATTTCTTTAACTATTTTAACATCACAAATGCTCTTATTTTTTTATTAAATTTCAATTAAAATCACTATAATGTCCATATTACACAAACATATTTAAGAATATTTTTAAACATCATTTGTCTCTCTTTTTTTTTAAATATGCACATAAAGCTATAATTCTATACACAGTTTTTCCATCTCAAGTCTATAACCGTAATTCATCCTAGTTCCACTATGGTTACAACTACTTTAATATTTTCTTGATATAATATACATTTGCCCAAGACCATTTCTTTCCCCATGTTCCAAATTACTACATCATTCAGTTTGTGTTCTTTCTTCCTCTGTTAATAATCTGACATCTTCTAAAACAATAATATGTGCATCTACTGCAGTACACTATTGTAATATACCTATTCTCCTCTTAAGATTTTTCATACTGTTCACATTTAAAGCTAATATTTTCAGCTTTTAAGAACAGTTAGTATAATAAAATGTTTACACCTTTCCTTTCTTATTTTCTCTAAACATTATACTTTTGAATTTTCTTTTCCTTTAACTCTTTTTTTCCTACTGAATTCTTTTTATTTCTTACTGTGCACCAATCAGCTTCTTCCTTACTTGTCTCCTCTGTTTCTTTTTCCTTGTTACTTTCTTTAATGTCATGTATAACCTATTAGTCACATCTTTTTGTACATTTTCTTGTATAACACATTCTTCTCTCTCTTTTTCCTGCATAACTTCTTTTCATTTTTTTGCACACTCATTTCACATTCCAGCGATGAATGACCAGTATTGCCACATTTTTTTTTTGCATTTTAAATTATATTTTTTGCATTATGCCCTGTTTCACCACATAAATAACATATTTTTTATTACATTCATTAATTAAATGATCATTTTCTTCACAAAAATAAGTTTTTTGGTTGACCCCTGTATTTTACAAAAGCCCTATTACCATAAACATTAACAATACTAGGTACGTGCATAACATTATCATTTTCCATTTTCAGTATTATTCCACATTCCCATCACCAGTCCATAGTCCTCTTCCATCATATATTTCTGTAGTGTACTTACTTCTTTACATATAGTTAACAAATGTTCTTTCAGTTATTTTGCTTCAACTTCAGTTCTAAACTGGATCATTACCTTTTTGTCTGTAAAAAGCTTGCACCACATATTCTGACCATGGATATATATTTTTCGTTTGTTCATATGCACCCAAAACATTTTCCATGGCCTGCCCAGTCTCAAATATCAAGTCACAAAAAGTATTTTTATTAATTAAAATAAATGCTCTTACCTCTTTTGCTTTGACAACCAGCGGTGCTATGACAGAGTCCCAAACCTCAAACCTGTCCAAAAACTTTCTTCTTTTTTATTGATCACATGCACTGTATGCTTCTTTTTTATTTCTTCTTTGTTCCTTCTCTAACAATTTGTGCACACGTTTCTGTCTCTGGAACGTTTACTGGTACAATCTCTACTTCTATTTTGTCCAAGATGTCACTCCATGAAATTGCTGCTCCACTTTCTGGCTCACTTTGGTTTACCATTTTTTTCCAAATAATCATAATACCGCACCCCACCTCCCCCAATTGGAGGGTTGTAATTATGCATTTTTCAGAGGTAACTCTCTCTTCAAACAATGCCCTCTGAAAGTTTTCCTCAGAATCCATCCGTTTCAGATAAAATCTCTTTTTTGTCCAATGTCACTGTTTTTTCTGCACCCACATCATCAGAAAAGACTCCTGGTAGCGATTCTACCATTTTGGCTACATTTTCAGCAACGTTCATTCCAGTTTCAGCACAAGCTGAATCAGCCATATTTTCTACCTGTTTTCCCAGACCATTTCTGTGCCTGGAACAGGAAGGCCATTGTGTCGCACAGAAATGTTTCCCCCTACTACCAAGAGTAGGGGAAGTTCCTTAAGCCCTGGCCAAATTTCTCCTAGTAATAAAAATACTACCACAGGTCTCCCATGGAAAGAGTCTACTAGACTACAGCAACTAGCCTAGGCAACAAAGGATAAATAAAATTGAAATGCAGAGGGGAACCAAATGTATATTTTCAGTTCAGCTTGTGGATGACACAGCCCTCTTCCACCTGCTTTGACCAGCAGCTAAAAGAATCATCAGGAACAGTTTATGCTTGCCAGAACCAAGGGTTCATATGAAGGGTGCACCTGCCCTGGGTGGAAGGTGTTAGGTACAGGAAGTCAGTTCAGTACATACATACTGTGTGTGTGAGTGGAAACTAGTAATTGGCTTGCTACAGTTTAAAAACAATTTTTTTTTGTTTGTTGTTTTTCTCTTCAATAAGAGCAGAAGGCTGGTGATCTGGCTTAAAGCAACAGGACATTTTTCCCCCTATAAACTCAAAAATTGAGGTGGGGTGGTAGGGTGCCAGGGAGACTGACCCTGGATGACAGATAAGTCAGCTACAGCTTTGATGCTGTCAGGTATACAAGTACATCTCTCAACAGCAGGCTATGAAAGGAGCAATATCTGCATCCAGTATCATTAGGTTTGATGTACTATATGTATTTTTTAATCATACTTTTTGAGGGGGGGGGGCAGGAAATGGGCAAACTTACAAAAGACTTTCTATGTGGGGTATGAACTTACAGCTTGCTGTAAAAAAATGCCAGCTGCTTCACGATGGAAAAATCACCAGGATACATTAGAAGCAAAACTACAGGTTGCTGAAAAGTGCTTGAAAAGTGTGTGTGGGGTGAGGTGGCTAAAACCTTCTGCATATAACAAGATTTGGTACATTCAAGTGTCAGATGTATTAGTTTTGACAGGTGATTCGTCAGCCACTCGAGCAAAGTAGTAGTTATGTACTCACTATAACATTCCATCTGTATTGTTGATTTCATCATCTCTCCTCACATACTGGGTCTGGATACAATCCATCAGATCCGACTTGGCCATTACTAAGCTCATGGCAACCAAAAAGCTCTTGGACACCTCCTCTTACCCATAATGCATCTCTCCCTGTTACCTCAGATCTTGTTTGCTAGAATTATTCCCATGGATGACAGTATCGAACTTTAACGTTGAAAAGATTTTTGAGACCACCACTTCTGAGGTACTGGAGATAATTAAAAATGGCCAGCATTTTGCTTCCTGTTCAACCAGAAAATCTAAAGGAAGGTGGGGCTAGAGGGAGGGGATGTGATGAGAGATGAAAAAAATTGACAATACAGATGGAACGTTATGGAGAGTTCATAACTTCTTAATCTTATATTGTCAGTTTTTCATCTTGCCCTCACATATGAGACCAAGTCCCCAGCTACCTTTACCCCAGGCGGAATCATGGAAGGATGTTTCTCAGAACCATGAAACAAAAGGAGGCTCTCACTGGAGACTAAATCACACTTATAATGAGTGATAAAGGTATGATGGTTTGCCCATGTGGCTGCTGCACAAATCTCATCCATGGATGCACTGGTCTGGAAGACTGCGGATGTGGCCATGGCCCTGGTTGAGCGAGCTCGAATAGGTTTGGAAGGATTTATACCTTTTGAGAAGTATATAAAGGAAATTAAATCAGAGAGACATTTTGACAAGGTAATCTTAGATACTAGTAGGCCTTTTCTAAAGCCTGCAAAGGCAATGACTTGTTTTCCGAAAGTCTTTAGTCCTACACAAGCAGAAATGTAACTGTCTATGCATATCTAACAAATGCAGAACATATTCGCCTTTATTGCTACAGTCAGGAAAGAAAACAGGTAAATGTATGGTCTGAGTAATATTTGTTTGTGAAACGAATTTGCACAGAAAGGAGGGCTTGGGTAGGCAAGAGACTCTGTCTTTAAGAAAAATCAAATATGGGGACTGGGAAGACAGTGCCTGAATTCCTGATACTCTACTTGCAGATGTGATTGCCACCAAAAAGATAGTTTTTCAAAACAGAAACTTAATATCCACAAGCCGCTGCAGGTTCAAAACGGGGCTGAAAAATAAGATGTAGTACCAAATTAAGGTCTCATGGGGGACAGGAATCCTTGTGGGGAGGTCTTAACAACAGGGTCCCTTTCAAGAAGGCTTTGCTACGTTTGTGGGAAATGAGAGAAGTTATCCATCCCAATGTGAAAATTTGAAATGGCTGGCAACTGCACTTTAACTGTAGAAGCCACTGCTCCATTATTGAAAAGGTGGGCTAAAAATTCTAGAACAGAGTGAATAGGGGCTGTGACAGACTCTACATTGTGTTGCTGAGCCCAAATTACAAACCTCTTCCATTTACTCCTATAAAGTTTTTGAATGGATGATTTATGAGAGGACATTAAAATATGACGGATTGGTGGAGAGAGTATGGGTTGTCTGGCAATCAGTGGAACTGGAGAATCTAGCCATCGGTTTGAGGTTGTGAATGCTGGGATGCAGCATTCCTGTCAATGTGATAGAAGGTCTGGACAGGGATCCAGAATCCAGGGTTCCTTCTGTAGATGATGCCAGAGGAATGGAAACCAGATTTGTTAAGGCCAATATGGGGCAATGAGGATTAATATTCTCTTCAACCTGTTGGCTTTTCTGAAAGAATTTGGGAATCAAGGAGATGGGGGAAAGGCATACAATAGACCGGAAGGGAAATTGTGTAGGATAGCATCCCTTGGGGACTTCCCCAGTGGGGGGGGGGATTGGGGATTAGGTCGAAGTAACTGCTGCATTTGTTGTTTAGGGGAGAAGCAAAGAGATTGCAGCAAGGTTGGCCCCATCTGAGGAAAATGTCCTCTACTACTGTCTGTTTGAGACACCACTTGTGAGCCATAAGAATGGGTTTGCTCAACTTGCCTTGTTATCATGTTGAACTTGCCCGGAATGTGCATTGCAACAAGAAAGCGGTTGTATGAGATCACCCACTGCCACACTCTGAGCACTTCTCGACACAGAGGGTATGATCTGGTTCCTCCTTGTTTGTGTACCAGACCACCGACATGTTGTCTGACTGAATCGCCACCTTTCCCAGAGGAAGAACAGTCTGAAATGCCTGGAACGCTAGAAGCACTGCCCTCATCTCCAGGATGCTTATGTGTAACTTGCCCTTGTCTGTACACCAGGTTCCTTGGACTGTCTTCCCCAGATAATGCCCCTCACCCTATTTGGGAAGCATCCATGGTCATTGTGGCCTGTATTTGAGAAGGAACAAAGGGTCGACCTTGCATCAATGGTCCTGACTGAATCCAACATAAGATGGTCCTTTTGCATGCGTCTGTTATGAAGATTTGGTGAGACATCATTAGATTGATAACTGACCATTGTGTAGCTAGCAGCCATTTAAGTATTCACATGTGAAATGTGGCTAATGCAGCAAACACTATAGCCGCAGTCACTGATCCCAAAGCCTGAAGAACATGAGTGGCTATCTTCTTGTTATTCACTAATATGTGCATTTGTCGCCTGATCATTAACATTCTGGAGGGGGGTAGTTTTACAATCATCTGAGTAGTGTCCAGTAGTGCTCCTAAGAACTCTAGTGTTTGAGAAGGGCTCAGGTGAAACTTTTGGTAATTTATGGTTATGCCAAGATTTGCACAGATGTGAGTAAAAAAGTCTCTCACATGGATAAGTAGATGCCTGATTGGGGCAGATATGAGCCAATCATCTAAATAAGGAAACACGTGGAATCCTTGTCATCTAAGGTGAGCTGCAACCAGTGCCATACATAACTCAGGGGGTGGTAGAGAGACCAAAGGGCAGTGCTCTGAACTGGTAATGACTGGCTTCCAGTCGAAAGCATAGGCATCTTCAGGAGGATCTATTCATTTTTATATGATAGTATGCATCCTGAAGATCTATAAAGCACATCCAATCATCCTGTTCCAGAGAAGGAAGTATAGACTGCACCATGACCATTTGGAACTTGCAACCTCCAAATGACTTGTTTAATTTGCTGAGATCCAGAATTGGTCTCCAGTCCTCTTTCTTCATTGGTGCAAAAAAGAACTTTGAGTAAGTTCTGAATCCTCTCTAGTCTCGGAGGACCTCTTAGATGACTCTTTTTTCCAGCAGGTTTTGAATTTGAATGACTGCCTAATCCCTTTGACTGGGTGGAACATCTGTCAATTTTTCCGTTTGGGGGGTGTTGAGAGAAGGGAATTTGGTAACCTCTGGATATTATCCTCTGCACCCACATATCTTAAGATAACTTTTGCCAGGCTCTCCAGTGTAGTGAAAGTCAATCTCCAATTGCCTCCAGAGATGGACAATCGGGCCTCCTTTCAGGAGCTGAAAGGTTTTCCAGAATAAAGACTCATAGGACTCTTGGTTCTGTGGATCTCTTCTGCTGCATGGGCGGCATCTTCCATTATTGTTCCCCCTTCTGCCTCTGGAGGAAAATTCTCCATGTCTGTCTTGGTAAGACCACCGAGACTTTTTGAACCACATCCTTCCGCTGCCTCTCTGACCTTTAGAATAAAGGTCTTTGAGGAACTGATAAACATAAGCCCATGGCAGAGAGTTTTACCTTCTTTCTCACACCTGCATAACATATATTTGACTTTGGGACCAAAAAAGGAAGTACCGTCAAATGGTGTGTTGACAAACAGACATAAAAGGCTCTGCAAAATTGCATTGGCACATCCAGACATGCCTCCTCATGGAAATGCTGGAACCCGCTGCTCTACCCGTTTCTTTGGCTGCATGCATGATGAGCGACATGGAAGAGTTAGCTACAGAATGTAGGATCGCTACCTGGGAAGCTACCTTTTTCTCTTGCCCCCTCAGCCACTGCTCCCTTCAAGGGTATCTGACAAACCCTTTGATCAGATCCCTTTGCAATCTGGTGAAATAAGAACGGCAATTCAGTGATTGCAGGGTAAAGGCCTCTGAAGAAAAAAAAAACATACACTCACCATAACGTTACATCTGAGTTGTTGCTTTTATTTGTCTTCAACCTGTGGGAATATGGATCTGGTACAGATCAGACTCTGCTATCTGTTCCGGCATCGGATCCAAGCTCCAAGTTCCTCCCCTACCCATAACACCCCTGTCTCCCTCCTCCTCTCAGATTGAGTTTGCTGTGGACAGTAGCACCCCGACTTAACCATACACCTAACCTGTGGCATTAATATCCCTTAACACAATAAGGAAAAACATAGACTCACCAGAGTAGGGGCTATGTGGCTGCCATCTGGTACACTACACAGCCCACAAAAGACAGGGAGAAGGAGGGAGAGACAGCTGAAGGCAAATGAAAAGCAACAACTCAGATGGAACGCTATGGTGAGTACATAACTTTTTCATCTGAAGTTGTTGTTTTCATTTGATCTTCAACATGTGGGACAGAGCCCCCAGCTATCCAATAGTCCTGGGAGGTCTTCATGGAAGGATGTTCTGGAGCATGGCTGAGCCAAAACTGCCTCTGGAAAGGAGATTCAATTTATAATGAGAGATAAACGTACGAGATGACACCCAAGTATCTGCGGAGCAAATGTCTTCTAAGGAAACCCTATACCAAAAGACCACAGAAGTAGCTACAGACCTAGTAGAATTTGCCCTGACATGAGCTGGAGGAAACAATCCCTTAGCTTGATAGGCCAACGCAATGCACGGAGAGATCCAACGAGCAGCAGTTACTTTCAAATAATATCCACCAAAAACTCCAAAATGGCAGGAACTGAAGCCGTAAAGTGGTCCAGCTCATGCTGAGACGCCTATATAGAGAAATGTTTCCACTTACTGGAATAAACCTTCCTGGTGGAAGACATGTGAACTGCTACCAAATTCTTAACGGAAGAAGACAGCCCATGAGTCCCAAGTATCACTGGAACTGCAGCAGCCAAGCTGTGAGCTTCAACTGACTAAATCTGGATGCGAGATCCCTGAGGATTGTGTGACCAGATCTGGAACTTGATCTAGTGTCCAAGGAGGGCACACTGCAAGAGACCACAGAAAGGGGAACCAAACTTGGTGAGGCCAGAAGGGGCAATGAGGATCACTAAGCTCCCCAGCCATCAAGCGTTCTAAATTAATTTTGGTATTACAGGGAGTGGAGGAACAGCATACAGTAGACCGGAGGGCAAAGCATGAACTAGGGTGTCTCTGGGGGACACCCACAGAGGGGGGTTCAGAGTGAAATACTCGCTGCACTTCACGTTGGAAGGAGAGGTGAAGAGACTGCAGCAAGGCCGACCCCACTTTAGAAAGATCTGTTCTGCTACTGAAGGATTCAGAGACCACTCGTAAGGCATCAGAATAAATATACTGAGCCTGTCCGACACAATGTTGGACCTCTCTGGAATGTGTGTGCCCACCAGAAAAAGACCGGAGATCGCCCACTCCCACAATCTCATGGCTTAGCGACAAACAGGGTAAGACCTGGTTGCCCCTGTTTGTTGATGTACCAGACTAAAGACATATTGTCTGTCTGGATGGCAATAGTCCCTTGGGGAAGATGGGCATGAAGAGCATGCAACGCCAACACCACCGCCCTCATCTCCAGGATGCTGATATGCAGATGGGTGTCTAGGGAAGACCACGTGTCTTGGACTGTCCTTCCCATGCAATGCCCACCCCCCCCCCAAGCAGGGAGGTGTCCCTGGTTACTGTGATTACTGGGACGAGAAGGATGAACGGATGACCCAGAAGAAGATCAAGGGACTGAAGCCACCAGAACAGCAAATCCTTGCAAACCCAAGATAACCGCACTGGATAACATAAGGGCAGGTCTAGCAATGACCACTGAATTGCTAGAGTCCATTGGGGGACTCTCATACGAAGACGAGCTGTATGGATCAGGGTGATCGTGGCCGTCATGAACCCCAACGCCCGAAGAACCGACTCCGCAGAAGAATACTGGGCTTGGACAATGTACAAAACATGATGACAGAGGGATTGAAGTCCGTCTGGAGTTAGAAACAACCTACTTTGAGTGGAATCCAAATGAGCCCCAATGAAGTCGAGAACCTGCACTAGATCCAACTGGGACTTGAGATTTACGGTTATGCCTAGCTGGTGGGTGGTCTTGAGTAGAAGATCCTTGGCTTGACAGAGTAGATGCCTTGAAAGAACGGAAGGGAGCCAATTGTCTAGGTAGGGGAAGACCTGGAACCCCTGCTGACACAGGTGATCAGCCACCACTGCCATCACTTCGGTAAACACCCTGAGGGCGGTGGTGAGACCAAAGGGGAGCGCTCTGAACTGATAATGACTGGCTCCCAGCCAGAAGTGGAGGAACCCCCGAGAGCACCTCTCCAGCTTGGAACACATCCAATCATTTGTTTGCAGAAAGGGCAGAATGGATTGGATAGTGACCATCTGGAATTTTGTCTTGGCAACTGACAGGTTTAGGGTTGAAAGATCCAGGACAGGTCTTAAGTCCCCCGTTTTCTTTGGCACCAAAAATAAAGTACAGTTGTGTACACTTACCATAAATGTAGATGTTTGAGGGTATTCACTGTTGCAGTCATTACATTTGGGTTATCTGCCTGCAGGTAGCCCTCAGCCAGCCTGAATATCAAAATCTTGGATCCCTGCGTCGGATGCTGTCTCTTCTTCCATGACGTCAGGTCATCAGGGGTATAAAACATGCAGCCGATGCCATTACATCAGTTTTTCTTGCCCCAGTTTCAGGTGCCCCCATAATGGGAAGCAATTATATGTAAGGTTACACCTCCAACAAAAAGCAAATACACCAGAAAGCTGAAATACACTAAAGAAGAAGAAAGGTATAGCCAAGAGAAGTCAGGGGGCAGGAGGGAGGGTAACCAGGACTGCAACAGTGAATACACTCGAACATCTACATTTATGGGAAGTGTACACAACTGCAGTATGTTCTTCGTGTTTCACTGTTGCAGTCATTACGTTTGGGTTGATTCCCAAAGCTAAGGAAGTGAGGAGGAAGTTAGAGAGCATTAGGACCAGCTATGAAGCCCTGCAAGACTGCAGTGGCAAAACCAGCTCTGGATTTAGAAAAATAGGCATGTGGTAATACTTGGTGAAGGTATGTACAGAGCTCCAGGTAGCAGCGTTTGGGATGTCCCTGGTAGGGACACCTCTGAGAAAGGCTGTAGAGGTAGATGCAGCCCTGGGGGAATGTGATCTTATCCCCTGTGGGGTAGGTTTTCCATGGTGCTTATAGCAGAAATGAATGCAATGGGCTATCCACTTAGAAATGGTTTGATTTGAAATCGTCTTCCCCTCTGCCACTGCAGCAAGGCCAATTAGCAGCTGTTCAGATTTTCTGAGAGGCTTAGTCCTGTCCAAAAAAAAAATCTAAGTTGTCTGTGCATGTCCAAAGAGTGCAGTATTCGTTCTCCTTTGTTCTGTGATTTAGGGAAAAAAGTAGGCAAATGAATGGACTGATTAAGGGCAACACTAAACACCACCTTGGGCATAAAGGAAGGATTGGTCCTGAGGGACACCCTGTCTGCATGGAAGATGATGAAGGGCTCCACTGCCATGAGGGCCTATAATTCAGACACTCTTCTTGCTGAAGTGATGGTTAGAAGGAAGACTGTTTTCCTAGAAAGGAATTTCAACTTTGCAGTTGCAGCTGGCTCAAAAGGAGGTAGAGTGAGCTTTTCCAATACAAAGTTAAGGTTCCAGGCTGGAGTAGGGGATCTCCTGGGTGGTGTTAAATTTTTGGCCCCTCTGAGGAATTACTTTAGCAGGGAGTGAGAGAAGAGGGGTGGCTCAGCATTATAATGTGCTGAAATGGCAGAGGCATGAATTTTAATTGACGAGAGGGAAAGGCCCTTGTGGAGCATCTCTTTTAAGTATTGAAGAATATGCAGTAAGCTGGGCACTGTTGTGCCCATCCCCTGAGTCTGACTCCAGGAACAGAATCTTTTCCACTTTTCAGCATAGGATTTTCTAGTACTAGGCCTCCTTGCCTCCAGAATGACATCTAGCACCTGCTTACTGAGGGATGCTATTGGAGAGTTCAAGGAATTAGCCAGGCTGCAAGGTTCAGGGTTTGAAGCTGAGTGCAGAATCTGCCCCCCCCTGCTGGGACAGCAGGGAAAGGGTCTGAGGCAGGTGCCATGGTTCCAGCAGTGACATACTGCGCAAGAGGGGGTACCAGTGCTGGCGTGGTCAGTCTGGTGCAATCAGTATTGTCCTTGGTTTGTCCTGTTTGATCTTTAGCAGAACTTTCGAGAGGAGAGGCAGAGGATGTAGGCATAAACTGAGAGGCTTTCCCAGGTGAAGGACAGGGCATCCTCTTTCCAAGCTTGACTGTGGGAAGTCCTTGTGCAGAATTTGTCCAATTAGTAGTTCTGAGGGGAGGCAAACAGGTCTACCTCTGGATCCCCCCATTGTTTCTCAAAAGGTTGAATATCTTTGGTTCCAGTTTCCACCTCGTGTGAGTCCATAAGATTTCTGCTTAGGTCGTCTGCCATTGAATTTAGCTTGCCTGGCAGGAACTGAGCTTGTAGGTGCACTTGGTAGCTCAAGGCTGTGTTCCACAGAGCCATGGCTAGTCTGCAGAGAGGAAACAAGTGGGTTCCCCCATACTTGTTTATGTACCACATAACAGTGGTGTTGTCTGTCTTTACCAATAACTGTCTTGGAAGAATGTGGTCCTTGAAGGCCGTCAGGGAATTCTGTACAGCTAACATTTCTTTCTTGACTGATATGCAGGTGCATCTGACTCGGGTTCCGTTTGCCCTGAATGCACTGCCCTGCCAAGTGAGCCCCCCATGCATAGTCTGATGCGTCTGTTGTTAAGGTTTGGGCGGCAGGGGGTAGAGTGAATGGGAGCCCCTTGTTGTGGTACCAGGCCTCTGCCCACCAAAGGAACTCTGTCTTTATACAAGTAATGATAGAAATCATTGATTCCAGGTCCTGAAAATGTTGACACCATAGGCTTTTTAGATACCATTGTAGTTTCCTCATATGCAGTCTTGCATATGGAATTAGTAGAATGCAAGAGGCCATGAACCTCAGGGTTTGCAGGATTTTCCTTGCAGAGAGCTGGGTTTTTGTGGCCAGTAGTTTGAAGTAGGCTGTCAAATAAACTTGTTTCTGTGGCGTGAGGTAAGCCATCTGGGAATTTGTGTTCAAGCTTGTTCCCAGGAATACAATTTGTTGGCAGGGTACTAGATAAGATTTCTTTTTGTTTATGGTGTACCGCAGTGAGGTTAGAAGTTTTGTTACAAATGCTAGATGATTTAGTAGCATGTCCTGGCTTTCTGGCTGAATTAGACAATCGCCCAGGTATGGGTATATTTGAATATTTCTTTGCTTGCAAAATGCAATGACTGGAGCTAGACACTTTATGAATACCCTGGGCGCAGTACATAACCAAAGGGAAGTGCAGAGACCTGATAGTGCATGGAGTCTGCTCTGAAGCATAGCAGTTTCCTGCAAGATTCCCTTATTGGAATGTGTAGGTAAGCTTCCTTTAAGTCTAAGGTTGCCAACCAGGCATCATTGCCTAGCATAGGAAGCAGCTGTTGAAGTGTTAGCATTTTGAAATTTGGGATTACCAAAAAGGTGTTTAGAATAGAGAGGTCCAGGACAGGATGCCAGGAGCTGTCTTTTCTGGGTACCAGGAAAAGTCTTGAGTAAAAATCTTGTCCCCTTTCTTCTGCTGGGACAGGTCGAATAGCCCTGATACTTAGAAGAGAGAGAACCTGCTGTTGAGTCTCTGCCCACTGACTTGGGGATAGGTCTGGCCAACCGTTTGGGGTTGGTAAGGTGTGGAAGTGGAATCTGTATCCTTGGGAAACTATATTTAAAACCCATTTGTCCTGGGTAATGAGTTCCCAGACTTTTGCATGCAGGGCGATCTTTCCCCCTAAGGGAGGAGGCAGTTGAGCAGGGTTTGGAAGGTTTAAGGTTAGGTCATTGTGACATTTTTCCATAGGGGGTGTCTTACTACTTACAGCTTTGGAAGTGGGAGCCCTCCACTGCTTAGGCCTGTGAGTACCTTGAGACTGTAGCCTAGGTGGTCTGCTGTTCCTGGGTTTGAACTGAGAAGGCCTGGAAGAGACAGAAAAGGACCAATTCTTAGAAGGCCAATGCCTGCTAAATCTGGGAAGCTGTACTTGCAGAAATCTTTACTAGTTTGCATAGATTTAGCTTTTTCCTCCATCTTTTTAAGGACTTCTTCTGCTTTGTTGCCAAACAGGTGGTGTTGGTTTAAGGCAGCATCCAGTAATTTAGCTTTAACATGATCTGGCAAATTTTGCTCCTTAAGCCAAGCATGCCTTCTAAGAACAGACCCA
>NC_056729.1:1973331720-1973569220 GCF_019279795.1 Protopterus annectens | reverse complement strand
GGTAGGAGGAATTGGGAGCCAAATGTGAATCATAGTCTCTCTCTGCGACTTCCCCTCTGCAGGGATCAGGGCAAAGTACCTGCTGCACTTGGAATTGAGGAGAGAAACAAAAAAGTCGCAGCACAGTTGCCCACACTGGCAAAAAATAATTTCAGACACTCACTGACAGACCACAGGTGCAGAGGTAAAATGGATCTGCTCAGTTTGCCTGCTAGTATGTTGGACTTCTTTGGAATATATGCTGCCAACAGAAAGCAGCCAGAAGAGATCGCCCATTCCCTGACTGTCACTGCCTCTTGATATAGTGGATAGGGTCGGGTTCCACCCTGTCTTTTGATGTACCAGACGAAAGACATGTTGTCTGTCTGAATAGCAACCATCCCTAGATGGAGAACATTTTAAAATGTCTGCAGTGCCAATAGGACTGCTCTCATTTCAAGGATACCGATGTGAAGATTGGTCTCTGAGACCACATGACTTGGACTGTCCCTCCCCAGTAATGCCCCCCCCCCCAAACTGGGTGGCATCTGATGTCAGAGTGGCCTTGGATGAAGGAGGAGCAAAAGGGCGGCCCAGAGAAACTTCTGCAGGTATCTCCCACGTTAGGTATTGTTTGCAAATATATGTAAGACGTACAGGTGCCATAAGAGGATGGTGCCTTTTTGACAATTGTACTGTTTAAGGTCCATTGCAGATCTCTTGGGTAAAACCTTGCTAAGGGTACTAGCACTACTGAAGCTGCCATTTATCCAAAGAGATGCAATACCAGCATGACTTTAGTGCTGGAAAAGAATGAATATGTCAGACATGGTTTCACAGATTGATTAGTCTTGTCTGTGGCAACCTTGTTTTCTGTGTTGCCATATTTAAATTGGCGCCGATAAATTCTAGGACTTGAGTGGTGGAAAGGCAACACTTGGTGTAGTTTATAGTAATACCTAGATGAAGACACAGATGGAGCAAGTAATCCTGGCTTGAATCAGTAGAGGCTTGGTCGAAGCAGAACGGAGTCAGTCATCTAAGTAAGGAAACACCTGGAATCTGTACAATCTCAGGTGATCTGCAATCACTACCATGGACTTTGTGAACACCCTAAGGGCAGGGCTCTAAACTGATAGCGACTGACTACCAGATGGAAGTGTAGATATCTCATGGAGCACTTGTTTATCTTGATATGGTAGTACGGGTCCTAGAGAGCTGTAGAGCACATCCAATCGTCCTTCACTAACAGTGGTAGAATGGACTGAACCTTGACCAATACGGAACTCTGAGTGCTTCACAAACTGAATGGATCTCGGAGATCAATAATTGGTCTTAGTTCCTCTGACTTTTTTGGCACTAAAAAGAATCTCGGGTAGGTTCCAGATCCTTGTTGGTCTGGGAAGACTGCTTGGTATCAGTAGCTTTTCTATTTCTGTGTCTATTGCTTTCCTCTGACTGGGTGGAATGTCAGGAATTCTTTTGTTGTGTGCGGGTAGAAGGAAAATGGTATGTAATAACCTATGGATATTAATACTCTGCACCCAGGTCTCTTTGGTAATAGCTATCCAGGCAACTGGGTGTACAGATAAGTGTTCCCCCTTCCCTCACCGCAGAGTGCAGCAATCAGGTAACCCTTCTGCTGCGGGCCACCTCTGCCACTGGGGCAACTTCTTCCATTAGAGTATTGGGAAGAATCTTGCATCTTTCTGTTGCCTCTCTGGTTCAGGAAGAAGGTCCTTTGAGGGGTAGAAAAACAGATTCCCATAGCAGATAATGTCTCCCCATCCTGCTCACTCCTAGAGAGAGTCTCCTTCACCTTAGGGCCAAAAAAAGGTGGATCTGTCAAAAGGGGCATTGATGAAGGGCTCTAGAAAGTCACAAAGGTGCATCCAGGCATGCCTTCTTCCGGCAATTCCTAAACCCATGGCTCTCAAAGGTCCCTCTGAGGCATGACAAATCAGCCTCAAGGAAGGATTCAATAGGGACTGGAGGATGGTCAACTGCAAAGATACAGTCTTCTTGTTCTCTGCACACAAGGACCCCAAGAGGGTATTGGAAAACTGTTTGATCTATTCCCTCTGATATCTTGTAATGTGTACCAAATAATTCAATGACCTATGGGCAAAGATGCCTGAAGCATAGACATGCTTCCAAAATCAGTCTAACACTCTGGACTCCCTGTCAGGGGGATAAAGAGAAGAACTTTGTTCCACGAGCTCTTTCTTGGTGGCTGCTGCAACCACCTTAGTATCCACTAAGGGATCATTGCTCTAATGAGCACTACTTCTTGGATGCAGCGAGATATTTGCCTGGTCTTTTGGGAATATGCTGTGTGACATCCCGATCCTTCCAAGCCCACTACCCAAGTTTTAGCTGTGCCACTCCAAAAGCTATGAGAAACACTGATTCCTCATGGTAAAAGGGGGTCAGAAGACCAACCACCTTTCTGTCTCAACAGTTCAAGTATTTTGCTGAAAGAGATGTCCTCAAGATGTGATATGGGGGATCCTTCCCTGCATTGAAGTCAGTGTCTTTGGTTAAGGACCCTTGTGGAGAGTCTAAGTGTCTCCTCTTACATGTATGCTTCCAAGGGGGCTGTCTGGGGGGAGGTTCCAGAGAGGATTAAAAGTGCCAGCAGAGTCCTGAATGAGGACTGTTTCCATGCTTGAAAGGAAATGGGACAGGATGAAAATAACAGTGCCACAGTAGACAGTTGAGGATGGGGTGGACCCAAGGGGGGCAAGGATGCCTTGTCCACAGAGGTGGACAAAGCTCTCTCCTCTATGACAAATGCAGAAGCCACTGGAGAACCAACTGTTGACCTGGCAAGATCAGTAGACACCTGTGCAGGGCAGAACCCTATCCCCCCAAGCTCCAGCCTCAACACAGGGTCAAACAGTAGCTGTCTAGCACCAAGGCTCCGAGAGTAAGGGACAGCTCCATAAATATCACAGTCGTACCAACCCCCACATCCAGCACCAATGCTAGGTCCCAGAGACTGTTCCAGGTATGACACAGAATCATTTGGGTCAGGAAAGGTGTCAGGGTTGTAAAGGGCCAGGCACTCAGAGATGACACAGACAAGCTCAGAAGTCTTGGATCAAAAGCCTCCAAAACCAATGGATGGATCAGAGTATGAGTCAAAGGTTCATAGGTAGGTACTAGGCTACTGGCCCTAAGGTCTATATAAGCCTAGCCAAATGGTACCCTGGCTTTTGCCACCCAAGAAAATGATTTTCCTGTTCCCCTGTCAAGCACAGCCACAGAAGTGATCCCCGGGGTGAATTTCCTATCTCCCAACAATCATCAAGATTTTTCTTGAAGAGTGCTAATGAGGAGTTTTGTTTGATATAGATAGGTAGCTTGTTCCAGAGTATGGGAAGTCTCTGGGACAGGAATCTATCCCTCCAGCATGTTCTGTTTATTGTGGTAACAAGGTTTAGGTCCCTAGAGCGTGTAGCTCGGAGGGATTGGGATTTATTTAAGTGGAGCATGTCCAACAGCTCTGGGTTTGACATAGCTTTGTATGTTAGGCAGAGATCGCCTATATGCGACAGAGTAAAGCTGGAGTTTTTTGAGACGGTCTGCATAGGGCATCTGTTTGAGGCCGGTAATCCTCTTTGTGAGGGATTTCTGTGGCCTTTCCAGTTGTTGTATATGTCTTGTGAGGTACACACCAAAAGGGGTGTTTTACTCTATAATGGGTCTAATGAGTGATGAATAGAGGGGAACAATGACCTCTTTTTTCCTGGATGAGAAACATTTTGTGATGAGGTGTGCCACATACAAGAATTTCCGGACTACTGTAGTGATGTGATTATCAAAGGAGAGACTACTGTCCACCTGTGTCCCAAGGTCTCTTATCACACTTTCGGTGTTAAGTAGACTACCGCCTAAGTGGTAGTTCATGGGTACAGAGTTTTTACCAAAAGGGATGACAATGCACTTTTTGGCATTGAGCTTGAGTCCATGGCTTTGACACCAGGCACCTGTCTCAGTGAGGCCCTTTTGTAGGATGTCCACATCGTTAGGAGTTTTGATTATGGCTCCTAATTTGCAGTCATCTGCGAACTTGGCTAGCTAAAGACCTTCTGTGTTAGCCTGTACTTCAGAGAAGTAGATACCAAATAGGAGAGGACCTAGGACTGAACCTTGTGGTACTCCACTTGTCACTGGTCTGAAGATGGATTTAGAGTCTGCTATTTTCACAGTGTGGGTTCTGTCAGTGAGCCAGCTGGCAACCCATTTTGTGACATAGGGATTTATACCTAGTTTAGTGAGTTTGTCTACACTTCCAGAGTGGGGGATGGTGTCAAAAGCCTTGGCGAGATCTAGATAGGCTGTGTGAACCACCTTCCTCATCTATGGCTTTGGTAACTGCGTCAAAGAAGTCTATCAGGTTTAGGAGACATGATCTGCCTTTTACAAACCCGAAATGGGTAGGGTCCAGAGTTTGGAGATTACCAATGTCATTGTTTATAAGTTCTATGATGATGCGCTCCATAGCCTTGCAGACCAGGCTCGTCAGGCTAATGGGGCGGTAGTTCCCGGTGTCCATGGTGGTTCTCCCTTTGTGGAGTGGGATAACTGTTGCTGTGCGCCATTCAGTGGGCACAAAGCCTGAGGTGAGGCTATGATTGAACATGGTACTTAGGAGGGGTGCCAGTTTGTTCTGTAGTTCATGTAGAACGCAGCCTGGGATGTTGACAGGTCCCATGGCTGCTGTGTTCTTGGCTTTGGAGAGTGTGTTTTTTTACCTGTGCAGCCGTGATTACAGGTACTTTGCATTCTTCCAGTATAGAGATGGGCCCTTTAGGGGATGAGAGAGGGGTAAAGTTAGCACTGAACCTATCTGCCAGGATGTTGGCAATATCAGTTGGTTCTGTATATTTAGTGCCATTGTGCTGTTACTCAGAGCATATCTGAGTGTTGCTATTTAGATTCTTGACATAGCTATAGATTGCTTTGTGGTTGTCTTTAGAATCAGTGGCGATTTTGTTTTCATAACTAGCTTTGGAGGATTTTATGAGGGATCTCAGCTTCTTACTGAGGCTGACCACGGAGTTCCTCCAATCATGGGATTTTACTCTCTTTTGCAACAGTTTCTTTCTTCTGTTGTAGAGTTTGTTTATAGCAGGGGACCACCAGACTGGCTTCCTTTATTTTTTTTTGGAGGATAGCATCTTGGTTCTGTTAGGGATTGCACGATCCATGCACTCGTGTAAGTGCTTATAAAGTGCAACTGTATAGGATTCAGCAGTCGTATCTCTATTGTCCGTCAGCATGGGTGTCGTGAAGTTTGCCACTTCTGTCTTAAGAAGTGTAAAGTTGGCTTTGAAGAAATTTTTTACGGTGGTTTCCCTAATGAGGGGTGGGGTGGGGTGGGATGTGGATGTCTAGGGTGATTTGCTTGTGGTCGGATTTGACCAACGAGGAATTGAACTCTGGTGTGGAACACCAGATGCCCATGCTGGTAATGACCAGGTCTAGGATATTACTGCCCCTGGTAGGGGTGTGGATAAGTTGATCCAAGGCATTGGAATTTATAAATTCCAGAAAACATTGAGCACAAGAGTTGGTACATGAGTAGTTTTCCCAGTTATTGGTGGGATAGTTGAAATCACCCATTATTAGGGTGTTAGGTTATACCCTAATATTTTCCAGTGTATCAAGAAATGAGGAGTGAGAATCCTGGGGCATGGTGGGGGATCTGTAGCAAGCTACAATTTGCATTGCGGTCTTGCCCAATGGTTGGGGTTGTACTGTTGGTAGGCTCTCTGATCTGATAGGAGATGGAATAACTCCCAAATTTATTATTTATTTATTTTACATTTGATGACCGGGAATGTCTGTCTGAGCTAAGTAGCCCTTTTTCAGTGGAGGCCCGAGGAGAAAAGCTCCAAGGTAGATTACATGACTAACATCCATAGTACTAATAAAAGGACAAGTAACAAAAGGTGTACAAAATACAAAAAGCATAAAATCTTAATACAATGAAGTTAAAGAAATGATACCATCATATTGACGTGGTTAGTTTTGGTAACTGTTGAAATAAGAAGTGGAGAACAGTTGAAAGGAGGGATAGGAGATGGCGCTAGAGGAGAGTTAGGAAGCTAGGGGATACAGGTTTATGGAGGATGGTTACACTGACATATCCATTTAGATTGTAGGTATTGTTTAGTGGCTGTTTTGAAATGTTTTTGTTGCTGAAGAGTCCTGATTTTGAGTGGTAGATTATTCCAAGTCTTAGCAGGGTTAAAACAGTAGAGATTTTGCCCTATTTTAGTTTTAGGTTTATGAATTTGTAATACCCCTTGGCTGGAACTACGGAGAGATCTTGTTGGGGTGTAGTAGGAGATTAGAGTAGAGACAGTTGGACAATAAGAGAGTTTGTAGAGAACTGAATGAATGAATGATCTGAGTCTGAGTTAGTAGGACAGGGTTGGGTAGTTCAAGCCAATGTAGTTCTTTCAATGAGAGTCAGTGATGGTACTTATATGTATTCTGTGCAGCAAATCTGGCAATCTTGTTGTATGTTGTTTCCAGTTTGGCTAATAGTCCAGTGTTGAAGTTAGTTAGAATTTGAGAACTATAGAGTAAGGTGGGTAAGAGTTAATAGGGTTAACTTAGCTTCCTTATTAAGACATTTCTTATTATGGTACAGTAATCCTATCTTCTGATTGGTTTTCTTAATGCAATTGTTGATATGTAAATCAAATTTTAAGTGGTCCTCCATGATGACGCCTAGTAATTTTGTGCTGTTGTCTACCTGTATAGGGGTATTATTTAGAGACAGTATTGTGAAGGATGATTTGATGATGTAAAGGTTTTTTGGAAGAAAGAGTAGTAGTTTAGTCTTGTTTGGAATGAGAATAAGTTGGTTATTGGATAGACATTTTTTCTATTGAGTTGAAGGAAGTCTGAGTAACTGATGTAAGTTGAGTTATAGAGTCAGTGACTGAGATGACTGTAGAGTCATTTGCATACTGTATAATAGATGTCAGGACAGGAAGAGGAGAGAAGACTGGTAAAGATATTGAAAAGTAGTGGACCAAGGATGGAACCTTGTGGAACACCTGTTTTAATGGTGAGCAAGGGGGAGTGGGCTGAATGTCATTTTACTGACTGTTACCGATCAGAGAGATAAATTTTAAACCAAGATATAGCAGGTGAGAAATTAAGGTTTGTCAGTTTTTGCAGAAGGAAAGGATGAGAGACTGTGTCAAAGGCCTTTGAGAGGTCTAAGAACAGACAGGAGATAAGTTTATTGTTGTCTCTGGCAAGTGATACAGTATTAAGGAAGGACAGAAGGGCTGTAGTGGTGCTATGGTTGGGACGAAAACCATGTTGAGTAGATGTGAGTAGATTCTCTAGAAATAGGTATTGCATTGTTTGTTTGTGTACACATTTTTCTAAAAGTTTGGAGAGAGGTGAGAGTACAGCAATGGGTCTAAAGTTGGATGTATCTGTGGAGTTACCTCCTTTATGTAGAGGAAGGGTATAGAATTGTTTCCAGATACTAGGAATAGTTGATTCAAAGATGGAGTGATTAATTAGTATGGAAACTGGAAGAGCAAGGGGATCAGGAGTGATCTGTAGAAAGAAGAGGGGATACTGTCAACAGATGTGGAGCATGGTTTTAATTTGGATAGTAGTGATTTGATAAAGTTGGTGGAGACTGGTTTTAAGGAGAAAGTATTTGTAGAGCTGCCTTTTGGTGGTGGGTCTGTGACATTCATATTGTTACTATGGATAGCTTGGTTGGGCATGAGGTTAATCAGTTTTGCTATTGAATCAATAAAGTAAGAGTTAAAGATTGTGGCAGTTTCCTTATGTGTTTTGTGAGGACATGGATTTGGAGAGCTTGGGGAGCCTGGATGTAATATTTGGTTAACTGAGTTCCAGAACTTGCTGGGATTTGATTTAAAGGTGGAGGGTGGATTAGAATAGAAGTTTTTCTTGTCTGTATTTATTTGTCTTTTGGCCCAATTTCTTAATTCTTTATATTTTTGCAGGTCTGGTTGGAGTTTGTTTTTTGTCCAGGTTTTCCATGCCCTATCTGTATTTTTTAGTAATGTTCATGTATTTTTAGTTAACCATGGAGGTGAGTTTGATTTAATTCAAACTGTTCGGAGAGGTGCAAGAGAATTAAGAATATTTAGGAATGTGGAGTTAAAGAACTGAACTGCATCACCTAAGGGGAGTTGTTGTAGGGGGGGGGTCCAGTTTACTTCAGAGAGGAGAGATCTGAAGACTTCAGGGTCAAAGTTTGTTAATTTGGGGCATCTTATGAACCTATGGGGTTTAGTATGTTGGGGTGTGTATCTAAGAACTTTTATGGGACATGAGGAACTTTCTCATCATCCTGTCCACATCCACTTCTGTTAGGCTCCTAGATGACCTAAGTGAGGAGACTGTTGAAGGTGGATGGGATACCCTTAGAGGAGTGCCCTGCAGGAATGGTGATTGCATCCTCAAAGTCACTGGCTCTGGAGAAAACTTAGATGTAAGCTTGAGATGACTTTGATTTGGGTTGGGTCGGATCCAAGAGTGTAGTTGGATCCAATGGTTTTGATTTTGTCAGGGTCGGACCAGAAGAGGTTAACAAGAAATCAAGATTTTCTCGGGTGGAGCTGAGCCTGAAGAAATTGAAGGAGTAGACTGATCTGAAGAATGCTTTCTCAGTTTTTTTACTTTTGTCTGCAGGCTCTTGAAGATTTTTTAGAAGCAGATGGAACTCCAAAAGTAGAGGAAGATGATGAAGGAAGTAGGCCCTTAAGAATGAACTTTTTTCTTTTTCATTAGCGCCCTGTGGTTAAAGCCTGCACATATCTTGCATTCTGCAGTCAAATGACCTGTTCCAAGGCAGTATACACACTCAGAAATAGCATATGAGTTTGTAATCTTGTGCCTGCATGAGGAGCACTTCTTGAATCTGGTTGGTTTATCCAACATACCTGCAAAGGCAACAACAAGGAGAAACTATATAAAAGGAAAAAAAGGCAATGAGATAGCAAAACTACCAACAATGGTAAGACTGGATACCTACAAAGGTATACATAACCTAATAAATACCAACAATGGTAAACAGAGAAAGGGGAACCTACAGTTAGTTAGCAAGAAGCAAAGTGAGCAATGGCTCAAGGCACTGCACTACAACTGGCAAAGAAGGATAAGATTTAAATCCTCAGAAAAAGTTTAAATGGGGAGGAACAAAAATAGAAAGAAAAATGGCAACTAAGATAAGCCAAAAAGTACTTATCTAATAAGACCTGCTCAGGCTAACAGTGACCACGTCTAAACACTGAAACAGCAAACAAGACCTGAGACAACTAAGTACAAATGGGGATCATGGGTAAGGTGAGAAGCTAAAGCTACAGAGCCTAAAAGTCTTTTTCAGAGCCTAAAGGTCTAAGAAAGTGGTCGAGGCCGGATATGAGGATGGATCAGAGACCCATCAATTCAGGAAAGGATGAAAAAAAACATCAGATCATAGGTTAATACTAGGTTGGACTACTTGTAGCCTAGCCACATGATTTCACACTTAATTTACCAAAACATGAATTAATACCAAATCCCCAGCAGGAGAAATTATTTTCGATCTAGTTATGCCCCCCCCCGTTCCACAAGGGCTTGAAGCGCCAGACTGGGAGTGTATGCACAAATTGCCCATCCAGTCAACTAGGTTACACTTAAAAAGGATCAGGGAACTACTATGGTTCACATGCAGGGGGAGTCTATTCTATAATAGTAGTATTATCATACCAGGTCCTCTTTATACTGCAGTGGAAGTTCATATCTCTTGAGCTGGTGTTTAGGATGTTGTTAGTGTTATGGATGTGAAGGAGTTTGCAACAGGACTAGATCCTAAAAAGCTCTGTAGACTAGGCTGAAGTCCCCTCTCAAAAGATAATATGAAACAGAAAAGAGTGAGAGCACTTTACGATAGTCAGGATATAGCTCAAGGTGGACATGCCCTTGATTTCCTTAGTAAGGAAATGCTATGGTCTCTCGAACTGGGTCATGTGCTTAGAGAAGTACATACTAGAGGCAGCATTATACTCTAACTGTCCTGACAAGGGAGGACTACAGAGTAATGATTACGACACCTCTGATCTGGAAGATATACCCCTGGTGATTAGTCTGGATATAGAAAATAATTTCTTAACAGTGGTAACATAGTGATCAAAGGATAGTTCATTATCAATGAAAAAAAAAAAAAAGTCCCTAATGACAGTTAGGCCCTCTTGCAGAATCCAGTGGTCAGTTGTGTTTATGACAGCTCACAGTTTGCAATAATCAGCAAACTCTGTCAGCCACAGACCCTGGGTGTTGTCCTTGGAGCCAGACAAATAGATACCAAAGAGAAATGGCCCCAGTGCAGATCCCTGGAGTACATCACTAGTAAAAAGAAGTTATGTCTTACCATAACATTCCATCTATGTTGTTGATCTTCTTCTATTCATCACTGATGGGTTCAGTTCCGAGCCCCTCGGAATCGTGTCGGCCAAATACCAAGCTCGTGTACACCAAAAAACTCTCGAGCTAAGCTGCTACCCACAATGCCCTTCTCCCAATTACCTCAGATCGAGTTTGCGAAAGACAATAGATAGCAGCAGAGGCCATTTCTGCCCAAAAAAGAGAAACCTGAGACACCATCAGGACCCGTAAGATCCACCAGGAGCCTATGGAGGGGGACGGAGGGAGGGATATGATGAATGGAAGAAGATCAACAACACAGATGGAACGTTATGGTAAGACATAACTTCTTTATCTAATGTTGTTAATCTTCTTCCCATTCATCACTGATGGGACAGAATCCCACGCTACCTGACAGACCTAGGTGGCCCTTATGGCAGAACATTCCTGAGCACCATAGAGCCAAAGGCAGCACTTCCTCTGGAAATCACATCCAATTTGTAATGCTTGATGAAAGTGTGTGGTTTAGCCCAAATGGCTGCTGCGCTGATATCATCCAATGAGAATCTAGAATGAAAGGCTAACGAGGAAGCTATAGCCTTAGCTGAATGAGCTTTGACACTGTGAGGCCTGGTTTCATTAGCACATGAATATGAAAAGGATATACAATCTCTCAGCCACTTAGATAAAGTGACTTTAGAAATGCCATTTCCCATCCTGGGGCCAGAGAAGGAAATGAAAAGTTGGCCAGACTTACGAAAAGATTTTGTCCTGTCCAGGTAGAAATGTAATTGCCTATGTACATCCAAAGAATGTAGGCAGTATTCACCTTTGCCAGAAAGTTGGGGAAAAACACCGGGAGTTCAATTGACTGGTTTATAGAGAATTCAGAAACCACTTTGGGAAGGAAGGATGGATTAGTGCGTAGAGATACTCTGTCTTTATGAAATATGAGGTAAGGTCTATTGACACAGGGCCTGTAGTTCTGAGACCTTCTGGCAGAAGTGACAGCCACCAAAAAGAGAGATTTCCAAGACAAGAATTTGATATTGCATTTGGCAGCAGGTTCAAAGGGGGGCTGAGACAAGGTCTGCAGTACAAGTGATAAATTCCATGTTTCTAACGGGCATTTGAGTGGAGGTCTACTGAGAAACACTCCTTTAAGAAAGGTTTTTGCAAAGCCCAGTGGACATTACAGGTGTGCCTTGTAAACCATTGTGAAAATTGGAAATAGCTGCTAAATAAACTCGTACAGCAGATGCAGACACTCCGTGTTCAAAAAGTTCAGATAGATATCGAAGAATAAGAGAGGCAGTGGCTGAAAAGGGATCCAACCCTCGCTCTTTAGACCAGGAAGAAAACCTTTTCCATTTATCTCTGTAGTTTCCTGGTGGATGGTTTGTGAGAGGCCAAAATAATATCACGAACATTAGAAGGCAGGGCTTCTTGCCTGGCGACTAACGGAAGTGGAAAGCGAAGCAGTTAGCTTGAGATTGGACAAGTTTGGTTGTGTCAACCCTTGGGGGTGAAAAATTAGATCTGGATGGGTGTCCATGACCCATGGAGGCTGTATCAGTTGAGGCCGGAGAAAGGGGAACCACACTTGATGGGGACAGAATGGAGCAATGAGGATCACCTTGCATCTCAACTGAGTTGCTTTCTTTAGAAATAGAGGTATCAAGGGGATCGGAGGGTAGGCGACCTGTGGGCTAATCATGGGACAGAGCGTCTCTTGGTGACTCCCCCTCCGGGGGAAGTAGGGCAAAGTAGCTGCTGCATTTGTTGTTCGTGGGAGAGGCAAAAAGTTTGCAGCAAGGCTGGCCCCATCAGCTGAAAATCTCTGCCACTATTTGGGATTGAGAAACCACTCGTGAGAGAGCAGAATGCATCTGCTCAGCCTGTCCGCGATCACGATGGACTTCCCCGGGATGTGCACTGCTATCAGAAAACGGCTGGAAGCCATCACCCATTGCCAAATTCTCATGGCCTCTTGGCACAGGGGATATGACTTGGTTCATCCTTGTTTGTTTAATATACCAGACTACTGACAAATTGTCTGACTGAATCGTAATAGTTCTAGAGGGGAGGAGTGGGTGGAGTGCTTGCAACGCTAATAGCACTGCTCTTAACTCCAGAACATTGATGTGCACATCGGCCTCTAAATTCAACCATGTGCCTTGGACTGGCTTTCCCTGAAAATGGCCCCCCCCACCCAATCAGGGAAGTGTCTGTGGTCACCGTGGTGCAGGGCTGAGGGGCCTCATCCGCCAAAGAAGATCCTGCTTGCACAAATTGGTTATGAGAATCTGCGAGACTAGAGGACGGATGTTTGCAGACCACTGCGACAGGAGGAGCAACTGTAAGATCCTCATGTGTAACCTCACAAGAGGAACTATAGGGATGGCTGCAGCCATAGACCCCAGAGCCCAGAGGACTTCCCTTGCTGACACTCTCGTTTGACAGAGTATCACACGCACTTGTGATCTTAGTCTCTGGAGTCTGTGGACTGGAAGAGATACCAGACAAGAATGAGTGTCGAGTACTGCCCCTATAAATTCCAGTTGTTGAGTGGAGTCTAGGTTGGATTTTTCCTAGTGTACAGTTATGCCTGGGGACTCCACTAGAGAAAGGGTGTATTGGAGAGCCATTGTCAGGAGACGCTTGGTTGGGGCAGAGAGGAGCCAATCGTCCAAATATGGAAACACCTGGAATCCTAGAGGTCTCAGATGAGCTGTTAGCACTGCTAAACATTTCGTGAACACTCTGGGGGCCGTTGAGAGACAAAATGACAGGGTACAAAACTGGTAGTGATTGGCTCCTAGCCAGAAGGGAAGGAGACTCCTGGAGCGCTTGTCCATTTTGATGTGATAATACGCATCCCGGAGGTCTATCGAGCACATCCAAGCATCATGCCTCAGAAAGGGGAGGATGGATTGAATAGTAACCATGGGGAACTTGGTTTGAACAACTGATTTGTTTAAGTGGCTGAGATGCAAGATAGGTCTCCAGTCCCTGGTCTTCTTTGGCACTAAAAAGAATCTTGAGTAAAAACTGGATCCACACTGGTCTGGAGGGACTGGTTGGATGACTCTTTTTTGACATAGCTTCAATATTTCTGAAGTTGCTTCTTCCCTTTGGTTGGGTGGAATATCAGGAAAGTTTTTGGGAGGGGAGGATAGAGGGATGTAGCAGCCTCTGGAGATTATGCTCCGCACCCATCTACCATTTGTAATGGAGCACCAGGCAGCTTGGTGCAGAGAAAAATGACCCCCCTGACTGCTTCCAGAGGAAAGCAATCGGGCAACGCTTCAGGAGCGCTGATAAGAAAGAATCCCTGGAGTCTTGATTCCGTGGACCCCCTCTGCCCCTGAATGGGTGTCTTCCACCACTGTTACCCCCTCTGCCTCTGGGGGAATCCTCACCACGTGCGTTTCGAAAAGGGCCCTGCGATTTTTTATGCCAGATTTTTTTCCACTCTATTGGTTCCTAGAAAACGAACGTTGAGGTTTGGAATAATGCAGGTCAATGGCAGACAGGGTCTTTCCAGCTTTGTTCGCACTTGGCCAGAGTGTCTTTCACTTTGGAACCAAACAAGGATGATGGCTCAATAGGGGTGTTCAAAAAGGAGGAGTTGAAGGAGTCCGCGAGGTCACATATGCGCATCCAGGTATGACGCCTCATAACAATGAATGAACCCACAGCTCTAGACACCTCTTTGGTTGCGTGAGACAGCAACCTTATGGATGAATTGGATATGGATTCAAGGGTGGCAAGTTGAAAGGCAACCTTGTCTTGTGGCTCGTCAGAAACTTGACCTGCGAGAGTTCCAGAAATCTCAGTGATTAGGTCTCTTTGGGGCCTCGTGAAATGTGCCAGGTAATTCAGGGACCTAACAGCAAAGGTCGCTGAAGCAAACACTCACTTCCTCTGTCTGTCTACAGCCGGAGACTCTCTATTGGGCAGGTGAACAGTAGGATTTTCTTCCACTAGGTCCTTTTTAGTGGCCACCGCCACAACCATCACGTCAACTGGCAACCCCTTCGACCAGTGTAGATGCTCCTCAGGGGGGTATTTTATCCGGTCTCCTCAGAATGGCCTCTATGGAGTCAGGATTCTGCCAGGCACACTGCATGACCAGTTGTATCAGCTCGCCGGCATGTGGGGTCACCCAGGAAACAGAAGGCTGGGAGCAAAAAGCCTGCAGGAACACGGATTCTGAGGAGGAGGGGTTGGAGGGCTTCCAGCCACCCCTCTGTTTTAATACTTCAAGGATGTCTCCAAATGAGACATCATCTGGGGGTGACCGTGGGGACCCCTCCCCATCATCATAATCCGTGTCCTCAGTCAGCGACTCTTCAGGCGAGTCCATGTGCTTCCTCTTGCACAACTTCTTCGGAGGAGGTTCCTCAGTGGGAGTTTCTAAGGAAGACTCGGAGGAAGGGGTATCCCAGACAGGGATATCCTGAGGCTTTTCCCCCCAGTGTCCCTGGGAGGTGGCCCATGGTAGCTGTAGCTCAGAGGGAGCAGAAGGAAGTTCCGACGTCGGTGGAGCACTTCCCGAAGCAAGCACTCTCTCCATCATCCGGAAAGCAGGCCTGCCAAAGAAGAGTGGGAGCCCAGAACAGAGCAAGACAGCCTCTGAACAGGGGTCACACCCTGCAGCATTGGACCCGCTCCCAGAGATGGAGTCTCTAGCAAGATCAGAGCCAGCGAAATTCCTGGAGTCGAGGACAGCACCGATAAAGCACTTGGGACCATGCTCTGAACCGAGGAATCCGCCACCCAACCATGATATGAAGGCAGGAATGGTTCCAACAGAACCAAAAACCAAAGAGTCAACCTCGGGGGCTCAGTGACAGGCACTGTTGGTGCAGGGGGGGGTGGGTTCCCACCACAGTCGTCAGAACAGTGAGCTTCGGTACCGGGAGGTCCCAAGGAGGAGAATACGTGGGAGTACTGGGAAGAACAGCACCCAGTCCCAAATGGGGATGAGTCTTAGGCAGATTTGGAATCCTTCTGGCTGTCAACAGCTGATCCAACAAGCGCACCACATCGTGTTCGGATAGGCTCCTGGTGGACCTAGTGGATACTTCTGAAGGAGAAACTGGATGGCCCAAAAAGGGGCTATAAGCATGTCCTGCAAACAGGTCCAGAGAAGGAGAATATCGGGTCCGTGGCATCTGAGAAAATGGCACCATGGTCTCTAGTTTGGAGACAGGTAGCAAAGGCAAGGATATTGTCGGCGCCGACACGACACTCATAATCAAAGGTATCAGTTCCTGAGAGGTCGGCACAGAAGGCGGAGCTGAAGGAAGGACGGTGCCATAGTCGAGACCATCGGCACTGGAGGAAAGTTCGGCACCGAGGCACTAGTTGTCACTAAAACGGTTGAAGTCATCACAGTAGTAGTTGGAGCAGAGGTCGAAACCACAGTAGTCGGAACCGAAGAAGGGGTTCTATGTGCCGATGAAGTCTTGTGGGCCTTATGTTTAGAAGTCTTACCTCTGTCACCAGAAGGTGAGGAGGGGTCAGAATGTGGCCGTTTTTTGTGTTTAACTGGAGGGACTGAAGCCTGACACAGAAAGAGCCTCTGCGAAAGGAGAAGGTAGAAGGCCTTTCAAGATTAACTTATTTTTTCGTTCGTTCAGTGTCCGCTGACTAAAACTCTGACATATCTGACAGGGAGGTTCCACAGATAAATGAGAAACCCCCAGACAATAAACACAGTCATCACTGACTATCATTCTTAGGGAGTTTACCATTGCAGAAGGTGCAATGTTTAAACCCCAATGTCCCTTTCTTTTCGGACATATACAGCCAAAACAAACAGACACAAGAAAGAAAGGAAGATACCAGCGACGGTATCAAGAGATACCACAACAGTAGGAGAGGGTGTTACCAACAATGGTAAATGAATTACCCAATGGGTAGAGGTAAAGATAAGAAAATTAGGCTATATAGAGAATGATAAGTTCAAAAAGGGCATACTGTGTAGAAAAATGATATATAAAAAATATTTCACTTAGCTGGAGAGCTCAATGAAAACCGGCTATATGGCTACGCAGCAAACAAGATCTGAGGTAATTGGGAGAAGGGCATCGTGAGCAGCAGCTTAGCTCAAGAGTTTTTTGGTTTGCGTGAGCTTGGTATTTGTCCGACACGGTTCCGAGGGGCTTGCAACCAAACCCATCAGTGAAGAATGGGAAGAAGATTAACATTAGACCTACTCTTTAGTTGAGAATGTGACTCCAGCTGGATTCTGTCGGTGAGCCTGTTTACTATTCAGCAAGTAACCCGGGTTTACATATCGTGGGATTAGCTGATCAGAATGTGGAATGATATCAAAGGCTTTGGCAAGTCCAGGTACGTAGTGTTAACTGATTTGCCTGAGTTCAATACCTTAGTCACTTGCTCAGAAAAATCCACCAGATTCAGGAAGCAGGATCTGCTTTTAACAAACTGGTTTGCATCCCACGTTTAAAGACTGCTTATGCCTTTGCTAATAAGTATCATAATGATGTGCTCCATTGCCTTACAGATAAGGCTGAGGAGGTTTATGTGTCTATAGTTCCCCATATCAGTAATGGGTCTTCCTTTGATGAGTGGGATGACTACAAAAGTTCTCCATACCGCTCACAAAAATCCAGTGGAGAAGTTGAGACTGAAAAGACTTAGTAATGAATTAGCCAGACAATGTTGAAGACAGCCTTGCACATTATGTTCCAAGGAGTTAGTGTTCTTAGTCATGGGGAGAGGTCAGTGGCTGCAGAGAGGCTACTGTACCTACCAGAAGTAACCTAAGAACTAGCCCCAGAAAAAAACACCCTGGTGACATCCCAAATAAACAGGATATACAACAAAAGGAACATAATTATGGCAAAAATCAGGAAGGGTAATATTCATAAAGATAAAAACTCTCACATCAAAGTAAACAGCAAGTAATAGGGCTAATTAGGTCAAGCAAAGCCAACTCTGAGCTTAAAATATCCTCCCAGGTGAAAGACAGCCACGACGCCTTCTACAGCTATGTCAGAAACTTCAATGGCAGCAAACAGGAATGTACTGAACTGGTGGTTAATGGTGCCACTAGGGTTACCACCTGTCCCACTTTGCGAGGGACACAGTTGTGTCCTGACAAACAATTTTAAAAATGGCAAATGTCCTGAGATTTTAGGACAAAATTATTCCTTATATTTTATGTAATAGTTGCATAAAACAGTTATTCTGTATCTAAAATACCTAAATGTTACAAGAAACAGAATAAGCAACTAAAATGCTACAAGAATAAGCTTTTATTTAGGCAAAAAAGTTAAGTTCTATCCTTTGTACTGACTGTGGGTATGTGTCGGTCTGTAAAATCTGGTGTTTGTACCAAAAATGTCCCACTTTGGCCATTTGAAAAGGTGGCAACCCTAGTGCCACATTCACCAAGCCTAGCAATATAGCAAACATGTAAGTGGACAAATTCAATTGCAACTGCTGCCCCCTCTCACCGCAAACATCTACATAATAATAATCTCAAACACAACTCCCCTTCAACTATAACTAAGGAAAGTACAGTTTTGTACCTACCATAAATGTAGATGTTCGAGTGTTCACCCTGCTGCAGTCATCACACTTGGGTTATCCTGTCGTCAGGCGGTCCTGCAGTCGGCCGGAATTCCAAAGTCTTGGTCCGGCGTCGGTTGCTGTCGCTTCTTCCCTGACGTCAGTGTGCCAGGGGTATAAATAATGCATCCGACGCCATTTTCTTCAGTTTTTCTTGCCCCAGATGTCAGGTGCCCCCAAAAAGGTGGTCAGTAATTAGAACCAAATTAAGTAATTTCTGCACAAACACAAAATCCCTCCAGCTATAAGCAAATACATCAGGAAGGTAATGTAGAGATTTTAGCCAGTTAGATCAGAGGGGATGGAGGGAGGGTAACCTGGACTGCAGCAGGGTGACGACTCGAATATCTACATTTATGGTAGGTACAAAACTGTACTATGTTCATCGTCTTACCCTGCTGCAGTCATCACACTTGGGTAGAATCCCAAAGCTAAGGATGGGTGGAGGAGTTTTTGAAGGTTAGAGGAGGCTAGAAGGCCCTGCAGAACTGCAGTGGCGAAGCCAGTTCTAGTCTTAGAGTAAAGTGGTAAGTGATAGTGTTTGGTAAAGGTGTGTACTGAACTCCAAGTTGCAGCTTCCAAAATCTCCTTGGTAGGAACCCCCCTGAGAAAGGCTGTAGATGTAGCTGTTGCCCTGGTAGAGTGGGGCCTAATGGTAGCAGGAACTGGTTTTCCATGATGGGTATAGCAAAAACGAATGCAATGTCCTATCCATTTGGAAATGGTTTGTTTTGATATGGCCATCCCTTGTGAAGCTGTAGCATAGGATACAAAGAGCTGGTCAGATTTTCTGAAAGCCTTAGTTTTATCCAAGTAATAACGAAGTTGCCTGTGAATGTCCAAGGAATGCAGAAGTCTTTCTCCTTTGTTCTGTGGATTTGGGAAGAAGGTGGGTAAGTGGATGGTTTGATTTAGAGCCACACTGGAAACCACCTTAGGCATGAAGGAAGGATTAGTTCGTAGAGAAACTCTGTCTTGATGGAAAATGAGGAAAGGCTCCACTGCCATTAGTGCCTGCAGCTCTGAGACTCTTCTAGCTGAAGTTATTGCTAGTAGCAGGGCAGTCTTCCATGATAGAAACTGTAGATCTGCAGAGAAAGCTGGTTCAAAGGGAGGTAGCGTAAGTTTTTCCAGAACAAAATTGAGGTCCCATGTTGGTGTAGGTGCTCTCCTGGGGGGCCTAATGTTTTTTGCCCCTCTGAGGAACTGCCTTAGAAGTGGATGCGAAAATAAGGGTGGATCCGTGTTGTAGTGGGCTGAAATAGCTGATGCGTGGATTTTAATAGAAGAAAAAGAAAGTCCTTTGTGCAACATCAGTTAGGTACTCTAGAATCTGAGGCATGTGAGGCTGTAGTGTGTTTTGGCCTTTAGCTTGGTTCCAAGGCGCAAAACCTTTTCCATTTATCCGAATAGGCCTTCCTGGCGCTGGGCCTCCTAGCTTCCAGAATAACATCCATAACTGCTTGGGAAAGAGGAGGTGGCTGGATGCTTAGGTGATTTGCCATGCGGCCAGATTTAAGGTTTTGAGCTGGCTGTGAAGAATCTGATTGTTTTGCTGTGTGAGCAAATGGGCAATCTGTGGTAAAATCCAAGGTGGGCCCTGGGCCATATTCCTCAATAGAAGGTACCAGTGCTGGCGTGGCCAGTCTGGGGCTATGAGTATCAGTCATGGTCTCTCCTTTCTGACTTTCAGAAGCACCTTTGTGAGGAGAGGCAATGGAGGGAAGGCATATACTGTCAGGTTTTTCCAACTGAATGAGAGTGCGTCAACTTTCCAAGCTTGATGGTGGTGTCCTTGTACAAAATTTTGTTAGTTGATAGTTTTGAGGACTGGCAAACAGGTCTATGTCTGGAAGGCCCCATTTTTGAGTTATCATTGCAAATACTTGTGGATCCAGTTTCCACTCGTGGGGGTCCATGATGTTTCTGCTGAGGTCGTCTGCCAATGTGTTCTTTTTTCCTGGCAGGAATTGAGCTTGTAACTGAACTTGGTAGGCCAGAGCTGTGTTCCACAAGGTCATTGCTTGCCTGCATAGAGGGTAGGAGTGTGTACCCCTTGTTTGTTTATGTACCACATTACTGTGGTGTTGTCCGTCCTTATTGTAAGGTGTCCTGGATGTTATAGATTCTTGAAGGCTGTCAGAGCATTCTGTACAGCTAGCATCTCTTTTTGATTGATGTGCAGATTCCTTTGATCTGCAGTCCATACGCCTTGAACGCACTGTCCTGCCATGTGTGCCCCCCAGGCGTAGTTCGATGCATCTGTTGTCATAGTTTGCCTGGCTGGGGGCAAGGTGAAAGGCTGACCCTTGTTGAGGTGACATGCCTGTGACCACCATAGAAACTCCTGTTGTAGGCAGGGAATGAGAGATATCATTGTGTCCAAGCTGTGGCTGTGTTGAGACCATACGCTTTTTAGGTACCACTGTAATTTCCTCATATGCAGCTTTGCAAATGGTATTAGTAGTATGCAAGATGCCATGAAGCCCAAGGCCTGCAGAATTTTTCTTGCAGGTAGTTGGGTCTTTGTTGCCATTGTTTTGAAATATACAGTCAGTTGCAGTTGTTTGTCTGGCGTCAGATAAGCCTTCTGGGCCGTTGTATTCAAGCTGGCACCCAGGAATGTCATGGTTTGTGAGGGTACTAGTTTTGATTTCTTTTCGTTTACTGTGTACCCCAGGCAACTTAGAAGATGTTTTACAAAAGCCAGATGTTGTAAGAGGGTGTCCTTGCTTTCTGCTTGGATGAGGCAGTCGTCCAGGTATGGGTATATTTGAATTCCTCTTTGTCTGCAGTATGCAATTACTGGTGCCAGGCATTTTGTGAAGACCCTGGGCGCAGTAGATAAGCCAAAGGGCAGTGCAGAGAATTGGTAATGGGTTGAACCTGCAATAAAACGGAGGTATCTTCTGCAACTTTGTCTGATAGGGACATGCAGGTATGCCTCCTTGAGGTCCAACGTTACTAGCCATGCTTTCTTGCCCAACATGGGAAGAAGCTGCTGTAGTGTTAGCATCTTGAATTTGGGTACATGTAAGAAGGTGTTTAGAATTGAAAGGTCCAGAATTGATCTCCAGGCATTGTCCCTTCTGGGCACTAGAAAGAGTCTTGAGTAAAATCCTTGGCCTTGGTCTGGAGTAGGTACCAGTTGAATGGCTCTCATGTCCATGAGAGCTGTAATTTGTTTTTGTGCCTCTGCCCATTGATTTTGTGGCAGGTTTGGCATTCCTCTTTTTATTGGCAAGGTGTGAAAATGGAATCTGTATCCTCGTGAAATTATGTCTAGGACCCATTTGTCCTTTGTGACAATGTGCCAGTTGTCTGAAAAAAGTGCGAGTTTTCCTCCCAAGGGGGCTGCCAAGAGAGTGTTGCTTGGCCAGATGAGGTGCAAGTCATTGAGTTTGTCTCCTGGTGGTTTGGGACCTGTCTTCTCCTCCCTTCTGTGTTGCAGTGCCCCATTGTCGAGGTTTGTACTGGGCTTGTGGTTGCCCTCTGCCTCTTGGACGTCTGTATTTCTATACACTATAGCGGTCAGTGCATATTTACTCTGTTTATTACAGCGTCAACTTTCTCAAGCTGTGTAAATAACGCCACTTATCGTAGCGTCCACGTGGTCCCCAACTACACAGTACTAGTATTCTAAGGCTGGATGTGGCGTCACAATATAATAGTTAAGCTGATTAACTGTTTTACACTGTTTTTTTCACGCGTATTGGATAATACCAGTAAAACTTTTCTAGCACCCTTATTGCCTCCTACGTTAACAGTGAAAGTGTTTATGGCCTGATAATATGAGGCAGCAGTAATACCAAAGGTGAATTCTCTCAGAATCCTTTATAATGTTTGTATTGTACATAATAGTAGTACAGGTATCCACTAATAGCTGTCTTTGGGCTGTGCTTTTTAAGATCACTGTTCTGTGTTGGTTTCTGCACTGCTTAAACTAGTCTTTTGTCAACGCATTTGCATTACGTGTGGGATCTTTACCCTTGTTTAAACATCACTACAGCAAGGTAATAGTGTTTGTAATTACTTATTAGTCAACCTTGCTGGTTTATACAAATGCTAACCTATGTTATTATTGCCTAATTCTTCTAACAACTGTAACTTCCTGATGCTGTTGTTTTAACTACTGTTACTTAATTGGTGTAAGAAGTCCTCCTATGAACCATAAGGCATAAAGGTGAAATTAGTTGCATAGTTTGATTTTATTTTTTTAGCTTTAACAGACATTATTGTAAATAACTATAGTCTGACTGTATTACCCTGCTCTGTGTTTTATTTCCCTCTCTGATAAGCCTGTTTACACTGTGGTAAAGGGTTAGTCACTGTTCTGACCTTGTTTTAGAGTCTCAGGTATTATTTTTGGTTGTCTGTTATCTACATCCTTGACTGCTTAATATACTTATTTTGTCTTCTCTCTCTTCCTTATATGTTACCAGCTGTGTACACCTGAGTTCCTGACTTTACCCAGGCTTAAGAAGCCCCGTGGAATCCATATTAAAGAACAAAGTCCTGAATAGGATTTATACGTCCTCCCCATAAAGACTTTCTACCCTGAATAGTCCTTTTTGAAAAGTATGTCCTACTATTGTATTTTTTAATCTTTACTCTCCAGGTGATTTGACTTCCCTCCCAAGTTAACCAGCAGCCTACCCCCCCCTCCAGTAGCAGTTAAGTGACCCTCTCTTACCCTCCTTCTTCATCTCTGTCCTTGAGGCAACTCTCTCCTCTACCTTGACACAACACTTTGGTGAGCTCTCTGCTTGCTCTGTCTCTCGTTATTCCTGGACACGGCCACTAGGTGGCACCCTATCGATTAGAAAACTAATTATTTACCTTATCCACACAGTACAACTTTGCCTCCTGTTATCCCCTAGTCTTAACCCCTCTATATTAATATACTGCACCCAACTCTGCTAACTCACTTAGCTACCATACAATTATATTATCTCCCCAAACCCACCATATTCCTCCCTATACTTTACCCTATAGTTCACTCTTACCCTGCAGGACACAGTGCTTCTCTCTCCTTCTCTGATTGTTTTACTGCCACTGGTCCCCTCTCTGGTTCTTCCCACTCCGTTCGCCCTTCGGGCTCACTCCGCTCCCCTCCCTACCCCCATATCCCACCCACCCCCAGGGTCCCTACCCTTATACTTCCTCTGCCACACCTCCAATTCACTCACATCCTATCTCATTTCCTGCCTCACTCACACTTGTTAACTCTTTACTCCTATCTTACTGCCACACCCCACTCTCCATACTCCTATCTAATTGCCACACCCCACTCTCCACCATCCTACTCCTCCAATTTCCAACCTTGCTAACCTCACCTCACTAAAAATATGCCTTTAAGCCTTAAACTACTTTATCTTCTGCTACTCCTCAACATCCTTCTTTTAAACTATATTCTGACTTCCTACGAGTATTTTACACTTAGCAGATCTCCTACTTTAACTAAACACACAACCTCTATCCTTCCTCTAGCTGAACAAACCTGTACTAATATCCTATCATACTGTCCCTACCTTCCCCCTCTCTTCCACAAATTACACCATAACAGGTTTCAAACCACTAGAAAGTTTTATCTAATGCCCTCCAAAAACTCTAAAATATTTCCAATCTCACAAACACTTTTACTGTTACACGGGGACATCCACCCCAACCCTGGCCCCAATAATCCTCTCAGCCTCACCCTTTCTAACCAAACTGCTAACAACTTCAGTTCACCTTTCTCTTCTAACTCCCTTTCTATAGCACACCTAAATATTCGTAGCATCAACAATAAAATCACACAACTCCATGCTTTAATTGACCTCTATGCATTTGATATCCTCTGTCTCACTGAAACATGGCTCAAACCAGGGACCAAAGACAACAAAATTACTCCTCCTGGCTATAGCACTTTAAGGCAAGATCGTCTTAACAAAAAGGGTGGGGGAGTGGCCTTACTATACAAATCCCAACTACAGGTGGCCTTAATTGACTCCTGCCTCCCTCCCAGCCAATGCTGAAATACTCTGTAGCAAACTCCAAGTAAATAAGAGCAAAGCCATTTATATAATATGTTCCTATATCCCACCAGGCAATAACTTAAACACACTTGAAAATATTCTTAGCTGGGTCTCCTGTACCTTTCCTCAAGAAACCATAATCTTAGGAGACTTTAATATTGATTGGAACTCCTGCATCTCTCCCAAACCTACCTTTCACCTCAATCTCTTTAACTTTCAACAAACCATAAACTCCCCTACTAGAATTCACAAATCAACCAATAAACAAGCCATCCTGGACTGGATATTGATCAACAACAATCCCCTCTCATATGAAAGCGGAATACTCCCAGACAATATCAGCGACCATCTCCTCACCTACATCACTAAACAAAAAAAGAACCATCTCAAACAGGCTACTTATCGTACTGTACGTAACAAAAGAAACTTTAACCTGCCTACTTTCCTTAATGAACTCAAAGAATGTAACTGGTCAGCTCTAAAACACCTCCCACTTGATGAAGCAGTTGCCCATTTCAATAACACTTTCCTACAAATTCTCCAACGTCACGCCCCCTCTCGCTTAATTAGAATAGGATCCAAAGCTGCCCCTTGGCTTTCCAAACAGACCAAACAAACAATGCTAGCTAGGAATAAACTATGGACAAAATGGAGAACCACTAAAGACCCAACTGACCATCAAAACTTCAAACACCTCAGAAATACTACAAAAAAACTCACCTATCTTGATAAAAAAAATTATTACCTTCAATATCAACAAAACCAAAATCACAACCCCAAAAAATTCTGGTCAGGAATCAATAAACTGCTCCATCCAGGGAATACCAAAACACCTACACCAGTTATCTTAGCTCAGACCCCACCCAATATAATAGCCAATACATTCAACAACTTCTTCTCTGAAACTGTCACCTCTCTTGCAAACACCATGACTCCCCTCCCTTCCCTTCAAAAGACCTCTCCTCAAAATAACACCCCCACTCTCAAATTTAGTACAGTCTCCACAACCCACATACGTAAGTTACTCTCTAAACTTAAACCATGCACCCCTTCAGCCGACAAACTACCAGCTGAATATCTGCAACTAGCAGCAGCAGAACTAGCTTACCCAGTCTCCATTTTAATTAACAGAACAATAACCAAATCTACTATTCCATCCTGCTGGAAAGTCTCCCATATCATTCCACTGCATAAAGGAGGTAACACTAATGAACTTTCTAATTTCCGGCCTATAGCCCTACTATCTCCACTATCTAAAATTATGGAACGTTGTATACACCATCAACTCTTACATCATCTTTTGCAAAATAGCCTACTCGTAGACTCCCAACATGGTTTTAGGCCTTACCATAGTACTTCCACTGCCCTTCTCTCCTTCACAGACATGATCAACAAAAATCGCAATAATAACCTTTTCTCCTCTGCCTTATTCCTGGACCTCTCAAAAGCCTTTGATATGGTCAACCATCAACTTCTCCTAGAAACTTTGAAATCACTCTCTCTGGACTCTTTGGCATTACAGTGGTTTGACTCTTATTTGAAAGATAGAAAACAAGCAGTCCTCTGGGACAGCCATTTATCCTCTCAGCTCCCAGTCACTATCGGTGTCCCTCAAGGATCCATCTTAGGTCCCCTCCTCTTCTCCACATTTACAAATAACCTGTCTACCTCACTCCCGACATCCACTTGTATTCAGTATGCTGATGATTCAACTCTCATCTGTTCTGCTTTATCTCCAGAAGAACTTCACTCTTCCACCCAAAATGTCTTTTCAGCAGCAGAAAAATGGTTCCAACAAATCTGTCTCCTCCTTAATCCAAAAAAAAAACAAATTATTACTTTTCACCCCAACTCTTAAATCTGCCCCTATCTCCTTTTCCATTGTGTCTGGCAATGGCACTATCATTAAACCTGATTGTTCCACTAAACTACTAGGCGTTACTATAGACAATCAACTAAACTTTGATTGTCACATTGATCTAACCATCAAGGCTGTTAATAAAAAGATAGGTGCCCTCTATAGACTTAAGCCCTTTCTTACTGCAACCACCAGAGTGTCTCTTGCCCAAACTCATCTCATCTCTACACTATTGTATGCCTCTCCCTCATTTATCAACATTTCAAAAGCTAACCTTCAGAAACTTGCCACAGCCTACCATAGTATTGCCAGGTTTGCTACAGGTTCCCCATTCCGTACTCACGATTGTCTTAATCTCAAAAACCTTAACTGGCTTGAACTTCAAAATCTAATTCTCCTACATCAATTAGTCATCATTTATAAAATTCTCCATTACCCCTCTAATACACCCATACTTAATAACCTCATTGCCCCATACAAAAATCTTACTTCCCTTCTCAGCCAGCAAACTTCTAGTAGCTACTCTCAAATCTCATAATAAAGCAGGTGACTCCTTATTTGCTAATGCTGTTGGCTCATACTGGAATAAACTTCCCATAGAACTGACCTCTTTAGGCTCATCTCACCTTTTCAAAAAAAACCTAAGAAACTATTTTCAATCCCACTGGCTATGTCCCTGCTCTAATCCTGACTGAGCTCAGCAAACAATCCCTCTCTACAGTCCTTGTCACTATCACTACTTCTATCACTCTAGTGTAGTGCACCTAGCAACCCACCTGCTTATTAATTTTCCTATACTATCTATTCTCCTATACTTGATATATCACTGCAACCTGTTCATCTCTCCTTTTATTTAGCCTATAGGCTGATCACTTCTGTGCAAATCTCTATCCTAAAACTAGTGCCCGACACTACATGTTTTATCCTAATTTGTTATTAGTGTAAATACTTATAGACTCTTTATCTGTTACTATTTTTCTCTCTTCCTCATTTTTTTAGCAGTCCTACTATTGCAATTGTTATGGGATTATGATTCCTCACTACTGTTTAGTTCTTGTTAAACTGCCTCTGCATTGTTACTATACTACATGAAAATGTTCCTTTTTTTGCTTATATGTTTTTCATATTTTTTTGTTTATCATAAGTTACTAGTATATAGTGGAGCTTTTCTCCTCGGGCCTCTGCTGAAAATGGACATGTATCCAGCCAGACTAGCCCGGTCAACAAATGTAAAATAAAAATAAAATAAATAAAATAAAAATAAAATAAATAAATATTTCCCCCTCTGTGGCCTGTCAGTAGCTGGAAAGGACCAATTTTTTTGTTGGCCAATTTCTGCTGAAGCGAGGGGGCTGTACCTGTAGAAAATCTTTGACTGTCTGCATAGATTTTGCCTTATCCTCCATTTTCTTCAAGACGACTTCTGCTTTAACTCCAAAAAGAACATCCTGCTGTAAGGGAGCATTTAGAAGCTTTGCTTTAACATGATCAGGCAGAGTTTGTTCCTTTAACCAAGCATGCCTACGTATAACAGACCCAGTGACAGCTGCTCTGCAGGAAGCCTCCAAAGAATCAAAACCACATTGTAAATTATGTTTGCCCACCTGTTCAGTTGCATGTAACAGATCCTGCATTTCTTTCAATTCAGACTGTTGAGGGAGTGTGCTCATTTTTTGTTTTAACTGAGACATTAGAACTTTCTGATATTTTAGCATGTGAAATTGCCAATTTAGTGCCCTCATAGCCAGAGTGGCTGAGGTGTAAACCTTTTTCCCCCACCTGTCTAGTGCTCTGGAGTCCCTTTCAGAGGGTACAGATTTTTTGCCATAGAAGCCTTAGCCCCTTTGGGACCCTGGGAGATAGTCTCTGGATCAGCAACAGGGCTTTTATAAAGGAATTTGTGGGAGTCAGGAACTCTGTAGTATCTGTCAGGTTTGGCTGGAGCAGGAGGCAGAGAATCTGGGTTCAAACTGGATTCTAAGTAAACATCATCCACAATGTCTAAAACTGGGGGGATGGCAAGTGGTCTGTGCTGGGGGAGTAAAAGAAACTCTCTGAGCCTTTTCTTTGAGTCAGAGTAGTCCTGACCTTCCCAGTGAAAATGTTCCCTCATAGTGTGTAAAGTTTCCCCAAAGGAGTAGTCTTCAGGAGGAGAAGCTGAGGGAACAGAATCCTCAGCATCAGAATCTTCATAATGGGAGAAGGAGTAATCTTGGTACTCAGAGGAGCCTGAGGAAATAGACACTTGTTCAGAGGCATAATCTTCCTCTTGTCTAGGCCTTTTGTCGGGTGGGGGCTGGGAACCCCTGATTAAAGAGATCAAATCTTCAGCCATTTTGAGCATCTGCTTCTTAGGCATGGGGCTGAAGTGCAGTCTTTTTAGGTTTAATATGAGTCTTAGACTTAGGATACGTTTTTATGGTGAGCGTCGTCGGTCTGAAGACACCTTCAGAAACCGAAGGTGTTTCTGTAGCACCGACATCTTTATCAGCAGTGTCGTCAGTAGGGGCCAAACAAAATGGCTGCGTCGGCCTAGTACTCTCCGCCAAAAGCTCTGAAGCGGTCTCGGGTTCAAGAGCTGCAGTAGTCAGGGGCTGCGTCGGAGCCTCACTGAAAACCGGTGAACCGGAGACCGGACCAGCCGAGGCCTCGGAGTCCGGTCTGGGTCTAGGCTGCCTGTCCTGTCCTTACAATTTTTGTGCACGCCGGTAGTCGGTTGCTCTGACGGCATAGTGTAGTTAAATTTTCTACCGAAGTAGTGTCGTGCGAAATCAAAGCGTCTTTTTATAGTACGCTTATTAAACCTAGCAAAAAAACGACAACCAGTGATGTCATGGTCTGGGCCTAGGCAAGGTATGCAGTAAGAATGAAAATCCTTATGAGGTATTTGCTTCCCACAAGAAATACAATTGTTAACTTTTTCTGACATCGGTCTGAGGCAAGAAAAGTTTCCCCAATGGGGTACTTAGCTTTATTGAAGACTTTGGATCTGAAATTCGACTTCGAAAATCTCAGGAGTCGGCTGACCGGCACTTGCGAATTGCTTCTGCTTTGGGCACCGCGCGGCAAGAAAGACTGAAGAAAATGGCATCGGATGCATTATTTATACCCCTGGCACACTGACGTCAGGGAAGAAGCGACAGCAACCGACGCCGGACCAAGACTTTGGAATTCCGGCCGACTGCGGGACCGCCTGACGACAGGATAACCCAAGTGTGATGACTGTAGCAGGGTAACACGATGAATATCATGTACAGGCTGCACTCACTAAATCTAAAAACATGGCCTCAATGGGCACCAATAACACCCCAGGATGCCTCCTGAATAATCTAAAATATGACTTATCAGGAACCCTGGAATCATTATTTTACTAGAGTCTTAAAACAGGCTTTGTGTCACATGAATGGAGGACTGTGATGGTCATGTTGACTGAATCTGGTGGAGTTCTTTGAAAAGGTCACTAAGGTGATGGATGAGGGGAAAACTGTGCATATTGTCTACCTAGATTTGGCTAAGGCATTTCACACAATACCCCACTTGGCATTTGTCAACAAACTTACAGAGCTATGCATACACCCCTTTATAACATGTTAGATAGCTAGTTGGCTCACTGATGGGGCTCAGGAGGATAGAATCGGAAGGCCATCTCTACAGAGAGGCCAGTCACCAGTGGAGTCCCCCAGGCCTCTGTGCTAGGCCCACTCCTCTTTGGCATCTACTTCTTGGACATCAAAGCCAATGTCAAAGGCCTCTGGCTAAACAAGCTTACAGATGACTGCAAACTGGGAGCAGCCATTGAATCCTCCCCAAGATGAGAACACCCTTCATGGCTTAAAACTCAATACCAAGAAATGCATTATAGAAACTTTTGGGAAGTTTGCTACCCCCAGGTAACTACGTCATCAATAAAACACCTGTAAAAGTTGATTCACTAGTCAGAGATCTGGAAACTCATGTAGACAGTAACCTAGCCTTCAACCAACATGTGTCCAAGGCAGTAAGAAAGTCCTTCTATGTTGTTCAACTTTTAAGCAAGGGCATGGTGTCTAGGTCCAGAGAAGTCATCACACCACTGTACTTAGCCCTTATCAGACTCATCACAGAGTATAATGCCCCATTTGGTATGTACCTGACCAGACACATGCAGCAACTGGAACATCCACAAAGGTTCCTTACAAAAGGAATACTGGGAGTAAACACAATGCCCTACACTGATTGCCTCAAAGCCCTGTCTCTTCACTTGGTATCATACAGACTTCTGAGACGTGATCTTTGACTGGCATACATCCCTGGACCCTGTTTTGATGAATCTTTTGCACATCCACATAATAAATACCACCAGAACTACTAAATTAAAAGACCTAAATTTTGCTTGCAACATAAAAAGGGCACAGAGACAAATGTTTTTCAGCGAATTCCCATTCTCTGTAACAGGCTCCCCATCCACGTGAAGCAGAGTTCTTCTTTATCCCTATTTAACTGCAACTTGAATCAATTGATGGGTAATCTGAAATTCACCCCTGATCTAGCTTCAATGTGTCTGAAGGACACAGGCAGTGAGTAAATCACCCCCTGTACATCAAATATATAATAAATTTGTCATTCACATTTTGGTTACACGGCTAGATATTTAAGGGCCCTAGTGGTTGAGAACCTAGGATACATCTACTAAATTTGTCCAATAATATGTTGGCTACGTCCTCAAGGGATGAGTATGTGGTGTTATTTCGTTTTACCTTAAATCACTGTTTGGTATTACTTCTGAGGTTCCTGACATAATTGAATGGTTCTCTTTAGGATGGGCATTTCTCAACTCATACTTGCTTTTGGAGGATTTAATTTTGTTCCTAGGTTCCTTGTTAATCTTTTTGAATTATTCGCTAGCTGATGGGGTGTTAATTTTGCTTTTACAGCCTATGAGTTGTTTCTTATTGTACAGTTTAATAACTGGGTTCTACTAAATGAGATTGTTCTTAAAATTTGACACTGTATTCATGTCTTATGGGGAACAAGACCTCAGTGCAAGCCTGGAGGAGGGCACAGAACCTTCCCATGAATATGCGTATGTGCGATGTAGAGTCATCAGGGTGAGGAGGTTGTACGAACATTATCAAGTGATCAATTAGAGAAGATTTGCCTTGGAGACATATCTGAAGATGGAAGGGTATAATGTAACTCTTGCACTCAATGTAGTCCAGTGTGACTAACAATTTGGTAACTACAGGTGCTATGCATGAGGGATGGCTAGGATGATCAGAACCAGATCAAATATTTTTGTTCCCCTCATTGGGGTTTGAACTAGTTGGTCTAAAGAGGCGGCATTAATGAAGTCCTGGAATATTTAAAGATGCTTATTTGTAGTGGTATAGGTTCCACGATTAACGGAGGGGTAGTTGAAGTCACCCAAGAGGATTGTGTTTTCTCTATAGTGAGGGATATCAATTTGTTTAGATGTGCTTCATGGTTTGGTGGGGTCATGGAGGGGGGTATGGTAGTCGGCAACAGTTTGGTACTGGTTTTATTTATCATGATAAGGATGTGGAGGATTTCAGAGTCACTGCCGTGTATTATGAGTCTGGAGGTAAAATGATTTCTTAGGAGCACACTCACAGCCACTCCAATGACACTTACCAATTCAACATTAGATATGAAGCAGTGGTAGATATCAAACTCCTGCCTTGCAGGGGTGCATTCACTAATATTTTCCAAGGTCAGTAATGTCTGTAAGGAGTGCAACTTTTTATTAAGGCTGCCAGCATTAGCAGTGCCACCTTAAAACTGTTCTGATTTTGAATTATGTAGCTAATTTGAGGAGACTGACCTTGCCTAAGAAAAACAAAAGGGATTATGGGAGAGGAAAAAGCCTAGACCAATATATGGAAGCCATGAAGAGAGAGGTGCAGGCTATCCCTAGCAATGCAGCTGGAGATTGTAAGCATCAAGCACTTTTTTTTTTTTTTTCTACGACTGGAAGTGACATAAAGTATATAATAGTTGTCCTGCTAACGAGTCAAAGCAGAATTAACATTAACACTGTGCATTGTAGTCTATTGGATAATACCGCTAATCTCTTAAGCAGCTTTATAGTTTCTAAGTTCATAGTGTAGGTGTATGCAGACTGATAATTGATGCAACAGTATCCTTCTGTATGTTTCTCTGGTTTCATGGTAGTACAAGTATCTACTAATAGATATTCTCTATATTACTGCCTGTTACTTGCGCCATCCACTGTTGGATTTTGTCCTGCATTATATAGTCTGAAGCCAAGGTATTGCATTTGATTGTTGTCACTATTGGGATTCCTAGACCCCTCTTTAAATATCACTACATTATGGCTATAGTGTCTGTAATTGTTCTTTAGTTCAACCCTGCTGATTGTTACAAATGCTAACCTGTGATGTTATTGCTCAATCGTTACACTTGCTGTAATTACATAGTTTAGGTATCCTCCTTCAATGGTGTAAGGCATATAGAATCATATAGCTGCATAGAGGGAATTGTTTTATACCTAATCAGACATTTTGTGTATAACCTTATTCTGACTGTATGCTCCTGCTATGTATTATTTCTCTCTGGTGTGCCTGCTCTACACTGTGTTAGAAGGTCAGTCATCTGTTACGTCTTTAGACTTAGATGTTAAGGTACTATGACTGGTTGTCACTTATATATACCCTGTGACTGTTGAGATAACTCATTTGCATTTCCATCTCCTCCTTATTTTTTCACCAGCCCTGTGCACCTGAGTTCCTGCCTTATCCACTCTAAAGAAGCCCTGTGGAATCCAAGTTAAGGAACAGAGTCCTGAATAGGATTGTTTGTCCACCCACTAAGACTTTCTACCTTGAGCAGTCCTCTTATGAAAGTATGTCCTGCTAATGTATTTTTAACTTACATCACTCCAGGCTATTTGACTTCCTTCCCAAGTTATCCAGCAGCCTACCCCCCCTCCTTTCGCAGTTAAATTACCCACTCTTACCCTCCCTCTGCATCTTTGACCTTAGGATAACTCTCTCCTCTACCACACCATATCCCAATAGTCTGCTCTCTGCTTGCTCTATCTCTTGTTATTTCTTAGTTTGCCCACTAGGTGGCATCCTATTCACTAGTAAACTATATATCCCTTATTATCTCACTTGAGTTTTGTTTTTCCTGATACCTTTCTGGTATTAACCCCTTTCTATCTCCTTACTACACTCAACCTCACTACCTCTCTAAGCCCCCAAACAATTAATTTACCTCTCCCAATCTACCTATTTTCCTCTCTATACTTCATCCCATAGTCCACTCTTACCTGCACTGTACCCAGTGCTTCTTCACTTCTCACTGATTGTTTTCTGCACCCTGGTCCCCTCTCTGGCTCAACATGGCTTTAGACCTTTCCATAGCACTTCCACTGCTCTTCTCTCCTTCACAGACACTATCAACAAAAATCGCAATAACAACCTATACTCTTCTGCTTTGTTTCTTGACCTCTCTAAAGCCTCTGATATGGTCAACCATCAACTTTTGCTAGACCCTTTGAAATCTCTCTCACTTGAACCTTCGGCATTGCACTGGTTTGACTCTTATCTGAAAGACAGACAACAAGCAGTCCTTTGGGACAGCCATCTCTCCTCTCAGCTCCCGATCACTACTGGTGTCCCACAAGGATCCATCTTAGGACCCCTTCTCTTCTCCATATTTATAAACAACCTGTCTATTTCACTCCCAACACCCTCATGTATTCAATATGCACACGATTCAACTCTCATCTGTTCTGCTGTATCTCCAGCTGAACTTCATTCTTCCACCCAAAAAGTCTTTACAGCAGCAGAAAAATGGTTCCAAGATATCTGTCTCCTCCTTAATCCCAAAAAAACTAAATTATTACTTTTCTCTCCAACCCTTAAATCTGCCCCTTTCCTTTTCTATTGTGTCTGACAATGGCACTATCATTACACCTGATAGTTCCGCTAAACTACTAGGTGTTGCAATAGATAATCAACTAAACATTGATTATCACATTGATTTAACTATCAAAACTGTTAATAAAAAGATAGTTGCCCTCTACAGACTTAAGCCCTTTCTAACAGCAACCACCAGGGTGTCTTTAGCCCAAAAAACACTTGATACGACATAAAGCAAAAAAACCAAACTAGTAAAAAGTACAAGTAAGACGCTACTTGGATCCACGAGACAAGAACCTTTTAACCTGGATTACAACAACAAAATGTGTGCTATGTTGAGTGATGAGACAACTTACAAGAAAATAGCAAGGTATTAATTAACTAAGGCATACACAAAAGTAGATTGGCAAATGTATGATTTATTGTTGGAAGGAATGATTACCAAGGCCGAATTTGAGTACTTATCAGTTGAATATCCATTGACGCCATCAATTTTTGGTATACCCAAAATACACAAAAGCATCTCTAATCCCCCTTTTAGACCTATAGTGTCTGCAAAGCAGTCAAAAATGGAAGCTATAGCTCATTATGTGGATATAAATTGTAAGGAAATAGTAGCAAACATTAAGTATATTTTAAAGGATTCATGGCATTGCCTTGAACTGCTTCATAGTTACAAAAATGAGAAATTGGAGGATGTTCATTTAGTGACAATAGATATTATCAGTTTATTTTCAGTAATTCCCTTGACAGAAGGTTTAGAACTATTTGAGAATAGTTTGAGGTTTTGGAAAGTTTCACACAGTAAAACGGAAGCTTCTTGTTGATTTGATGGAAATGATACTAAAAAACAATTTCTTCCAGCACGAAGGAGAATATTACCAACAATGTGCAGGAGTGGCAATGGGGCCAGATGTGCCCCCATACCGTAATTTGGTCCTAGCCATGTGGGAGAAGCAAAAAGTGTTTGAAAGTACTTATTGGTCAAAAATAGATTTATACCTTAGATTTTTGGATGATATATTGATATTTTGGAAGGGAAATAAAGAGGAACTGAATAATTTTATAGAATATTTAGAAGGTAGTACCACATTTTTAAAATTCACATACAATATGAAATATGAGAGTTGTGAATATCTGGATTTGAAAATTTATAAATTGAATGGAAATCTGAATTCTACAATATATCGTAAAAAAACTTTTTCAAACTCCTATTTGCATTTTGACAGCTGTCACCCTTATTTTCAGAAAAGAAATTTAATAAAAGGGCAAATGGTGAGGCTATCAAGAATAATAACCGAAGATACGGAATTTTATAAGGAATTAACAAAGTTGGAAAATATGTTTTTAGAAAGAGGGTACCCAAGAAAATTGGTCGAGGGTATTAAGGGTGAAGTGAGTAATAAAAGGAAGGACACTTTTAAACCATTGTTGACATATGGTACCCTTAATAAAAATGAAAACAGAAAAAACTACGATGGAAGGGTAGGAGCATTTATAGTCCCTTATAGTAACAACATAAATGATTTTACTAACACCATTAGGGAATGTTACGAAAAAGTTTTTGTCAATCAAACAGAAATTTTACAGTACATAGGGACTACACCTTCTATAGTTTTTAGTAGAGGAAGAAATTTGAAAAACTATTTTGAAAGTTGTATTTTATTTAAAAGCTCAACAATGAGAAAGTGTGGTTTTTGTAAAAGTTGTCGATATATTAACGATGGGCCATATGTTACATTACACGGTTACAATAGGACACTTAGATGTCCAGGAAATGTAAATTGTAATACAAAATTAGTTGTATACTTAGCTACATGCCTGTCGTGTTCTGCATTTTATATAGGGAAAACTATAAGAAAGTTAAGAGAAAGAATAAGTGAGCACAATAGGGATATCAAAAACAAGAAGGTTACTAGTTCCCTATATATGCACAGTACAAAATGCAAAGATTTTAAGAGGTTTTTATTTTTTGTAATAGATAGGATACCAGAAATGAATGGGAACAGTGACGGTGATTTAAATTCACTGCTTGAGAGCAAAGAATGTTTATGGCAGCTTAGGCTAAATGCTTGTAAGCAGCCAGGACTAAATGAACATGCATCTATTTCAAGTTTTTTAAAAATGAAATCCTATATTATATAGACATTTGTGTTTTGCCATCTATAGACATTGTGTACTTTTTAAAAAAACTTTTTAGATTGGATTTTTTTATATATATGTATTTTGGTATTTATTTCACATGATTTTACATTAGAAATGGTGTTCTTATGTGAATTTCTTATTGTAGGTATGTACATTTCATGTCACTATTTATTGAGGTAGTAACAATACTTTTTATGTTATGACCTTTTTCATTATGAATTTTCACATTTATTGTATATATTTTTTGTTGATAAATTTAGGTAAACTTGCAAAAGGTTATAGAAAAGTATATATACACACAACAGATATATATATATTTTTTACATATAATGTATTTATTTATTCATTTCTTACTAATGTATACATATATCTTTTAGAATTTTAAATGTTTTTATAAGTGATTTTTATACAACCATACAATGGCTATCTGATTGAACTTCTCGAACTTCTCACATTTACAGATATATACCTTTAATTAATTAATTAGACAGATAGGTATATCGGATAATGTCCTATAAGGTGATTGGCCTTCATAGTTCATTTGTTTAGTATAAATTAGTAACTGCTCCTGTATTTTATTAACTCTGAAGAAACCCACGGTGGAGGTGGGTGAAAGCGCTCAGTTCTTTGTGTGTAATAAAAGGTTAAAAGGTTCTTGTCTCGTGGATCCAAGTAGCGTCTTACTTGTACTTTTTGTCTTTAGCCCAAACTCATCTTATCTCTACATTATTATATGCCTCCCCATCTTTTATAAACCTTTCAAAATGTAACCTTCAGAAACTTGTCACAGCCTACCACAGCATTGCCAGGTTTGCCACAGGTTCCCCATTTCTCACACATCATTGTGTTAATCTCAAAAAGCTTGACTGGCTTGAACTTCAAAATCTCATTCTCCTACATCAATTAGTTATTACCTATAAAATTCTCCATTACCCTTCGAATACACCCATACTAAACAACCTTGTTGTCCCTTACAGGAATCTTACTTCCCTTCACTCAGCTAACAAATTGCTAGTGGCCACCCTCAAAACACACAATAAAGCTGGGGTCTCCTTGTTTACAAATACCATTGGCTCATACTGGAATAAACTTCCCATAGAACTGACCACTCTAGGCTCATCACAACTTTTCAAAAAACAACTAAGAAACTATTTTAAAACTCACTGGCTATGCCCTTGCTCGAATCCTGACTGACCTCAGCTTCCATCTCTCTTTTCAGCCCTTTCCATTACTCTTCCACATGTCCCTATCACTACTATTACCCCTCCTCTGTAGCTCACCTACCATCCACTTGGATATTACTTTTCCTATAAATTCTACTTCTCTTTATATTACTGCAACCTATCATCTCACCTTGTATCTAAATCACCCAGCTGATGAAATCTGTTTCTTAAAACTAGTGCCCTGGCACAAAATGTTTATCAAAATTGTTAATACTGTAAATAGTTGAATAGAGTCTTGTGTGAATTACTGCTTTATTTCTTCTTTAATTACTCTTGCAAAGATTTTGAAACAGAAATCCTCACTCCATGTTTAGTTTTGATATATTACTTTTGCACTGTTACTATGCTACTTGGGAATAGTTCTTTACATGCTTATAATTTCTATCTTATTGTGCTATTTTTGTTTATTTTTATCATTATTATTTACTGGTATATAGTGGAGATTTTCTCCTCGGGCCTCTGCTGAAAATGGACATGTATCCAGCCAGACTAGCCCGGTCAACAAATGTAAAATAAAATAAAAATAAATAAAATAAATCTCTTTCCAGGCTGATACACACACACACACACACACACACACACACACACACACACACACACACACACACACACACACACATATTGGATCTCCTTAGAATGACAGCAGTAGCTAAGCCAATAATTAAAGTCAGTTATTTTTTGTTTGCATTGAAGCATCACTCTATGTGATGATAGGATATTACTCAATACTAATTTCGCACCAATTTAAAATGCATATTCTGAGAGGTCTATCATGTCCTTCTGCATATGATTCAAAAAGGAGCATCTCAAATTATTCACTTCCACCTGAGCAATGATCAAGTAGTATTTGTACCTGGGGAGAAGGGCATGAGGATCCTAGTGACACTGCAGATCCTGGCACCTTAGAGACAGCTAACCATCACCCTATCTTTGCTAAGCCTGTTGTGTGGAGTATCCATGTGTTTAACTATATAATTCAGATATGATCAGGGTACTTTCAGATACACAAGCTTGATCTTGCTGTGTTATGGGCTTCTGCATGCTGGTTGTGAGATCCCTTTTTGTGGCTATATTTACTGTAGTGTCAAAATGAGCTGTATGGTGGTTTACACCTGTTGATGCTGGGTAGCATGTAGAAGGTAGACTTATGGGTCTAAACTGACACCTAGATTTAAAAGCTCTAAGGTGCATGGGCAGAGATTTTAACTGCATCAGCATAAGACAGTTTTGTGTTTACACAAAGGTGTAGATGTGGTTAAGAGTTCCTCTTCTCACAGATATGGTCCTTTGGGTTAAGTAGGAGTTTGTTTTCAGTTAATATGAGATAGTTCTTCCACTGTCTTTGATAATCCAGCTATTTGGTAATAAAATTACATGTGAACATTAACAATCAACTGTTATCTTATTCCTTCAGTGCAACCTTCATTGTTTTACATAGTGATTTCTACAACTTACTTGCAATACCGCCTTGTAGCTTCATTTAACTATGCTACATTTCATAACATTGCTTTATACAGACTTAAATGTGACAAGCTGCGTGTGCATTCTCTTTACAAATCTTATTTCTGCAACACTTGGGATTTAAAGGTAGATAATAGGCTAGCAGCCAATGTAGACTGTTTTAAACCTAACCAATTTCCCTTAGTGAGGTTCAAACCCTATCCCTCTTGTCTGTGAGATAAACACCTTAACCATTATGACAACTCTTATTTCAAAAACATACAGGGACGACACCCGTTAAAAGTAATAACAAGTGCAAGAAAAATAAATGAAAAACCTACTTATACAGTATTTCCTCAAGTTGGTCCTTTACCCCCCCAACTCAGCTATTAACAGGGAGCAGGTCCTAGCAGCACTCGCTAAGGCCAAATGCACAGCCTCAGTGGGTCCTGACAATATCCTGGGATATCTCCTAAATATCCGGAAACATGGCCAATCAAGACCACTTGGTCACTCTTCAACTACGGACTCAAAACAGGCTTTGTACCATGAGAATGGGGGACTGCAAATGTTATCCCACTTCAGAAGGGTGGATCATCAACTGACCACAGAAAAGTACAGTTTTGTACCTACCATAAATGTAGATGTTCGAGGATCCACATTGCTGCAGTCCTAACCAGTGGGTAGTCCGCTGTCCAGTCGGCCCGAATACCAAAGTATATGGCTGACGTCGGTCAAGGCGCATTAGACTGACGTCAGGACGTCAGGGTACTAATGCGCATGACCGACGTCATATCCTCAGTCTTTTCTTGCCCCAGATGTCAGAAGACCCTAAAAAGATAAGGCCAAAACCAAAAACACCAAACACTCCTGCACCCAAAAATATGTACAATATATACAAAATTACAAGAGTATAACCTCACCCACACAACCACCCTAAACACAGAGGGAAGGAGGGAGGGTAAATTGGACTGCAGCAATGTGGATCCTCGAACATCTACATTTATGGTAGGTACAAAACTGTACTATGTTCTTCATTCCACATTGCTGCAGTCCTAACCATTGGGTAGAATCCCAAAGCAGAGGTAAGGGAGGCTGGCAAATCATAAGGAAGCAGGAGCTGTCAACATGCCTTGCAAAATAGCTGTGGCAAAACCAGCCCTGGATTTAGAGTAGAGAGGAAGGTGGTAATGCTTAGAGAAAGTATGCACTGAACTCCAAGTAGCTGCCTCCAAAATATCCTTAGTTGCCACCCCCCTTAGAAATGCTGTTGAAGTGGCAGTAGCCCTAGTGGAATGAGGCCTAATCCCAGCTGGAATCTCCTTGCCATGATGGGAATAACAAAATGCAATGCAAAACCCAATCCACTTAGAAATAGTTTGTTTCGACACAGGCTTGCCCTGAGAACTCAAAGCAAAAGAAACAAACAACTGCTGAGACTGCCTAAAATCCTTAGTCCTGCTTAAATAATAACGCAACTGCCTGTGTACATCTAAAGTGTGCAAAATCTTTTCCCCCTTATTTTGGGGATCTGCATAGAAAGTAGGCAAATGAATAGTTTGGTTTAAAGCCACACTAGAAACCACCTTAGGCATAAAAAAAGGATTAGTACGTAATGATACCCTATCCTTATGGAAAATCAAAAGGCTCTACTGCCATAAGGGCCTGCAATTCAGAAACCCTTCTTGCAGAAGTAATGGCCAACAAAAAAGCAGTCTTCCATGACAAGTATTTCAATTCAGCAGTAGCCGCAGGCTCAAAAGGTTGTAGAGTAAGTTTCTCCAACACAAAATTGAGATCCCAAGCAGGAGTAGGAGCTCTACGTGGGGGTCTTATATTCTTTGCCCCTCTAAGAAATTGCTTGAACAAAGGATGCGAAAACAATGGTGGGTCACAATCATAGTGAGCTGAAATTGCTGCAGCATGAATCTTAATGGAAGAGAAGGACAAACCTTTGTCCAATAACTCAGTAAGATATTGAAGAGCCACACTCAAATTAGGCTCAGAAATCTCCAAATTCTTTGCTGCACTCCAAAATAAAAATCTCTTCCATTTTTCATGTACACTTTCCTTGTACTAGGTCTTCTGGCTTCCATAATCACATTTAAAACTTGTTGAGGAAGCTGAGACCTGCTGTGTTTCAAATCAGAATATGCCAGGCTGTTAGATGAAGAGAGTGAAGCTTGACATTGAGCAGGTGACCGTCCCTCTGAGACAACAGGTGTGGAATCAAAGGTAAAGGCCATGGAGGCTTCCTTACCAGACTCCTCAGTAATGGGTACCAGTGTTGCCGAGGCCAATCTGGAGCTATTAAAATCATCCTTGGCTTGTCTTGTCTGACCTTTAGGAGCACCTTTGGGAGAAGAGGCAGAGGTGGAAAGGCATACACATGAAGATTTTTCCAACTGAAAGAAAGAGCATCCACTTTCCAAGCTGTGTGATGAAACCTCTTTGTGCAAAACTTTGGCAGCTGGTGGTTTAGTGGAGAAGCGAACAGATCTATGTCTGGAGTTCCCCATGACACTGTCAAATTCAAATACATGAAGATCCAGTTTCCATTGTGGGGATCCATGATTTGTCTGCTTAACACATCTGCTAAGGAGTTCTGTGCTCCCGGCAGAAACCTTGCCTGAAGAGTTAGTTGCAAGCTGAGCTAGTCTCCCATAAAATCATTGCTTGCCTGCACAACGGGTAAGAATGTGTTCCCCTTGTTTGTTGATGTACCACATGACAGTTGTGTTGTCTGTTAGAATCAACACCTGCCCTGGAAGAAGTAACTCCTTGAAAGCCATTAATGCAAACTGGACTGCTAACATCTCCTTCATGTTGATATGTAGATGCTGTAGTCTGGCAGGCCACTTGTCTTGTATCCACTTTCCATTTAGATGAGCTCCCCAAGCAATGTCTGAGGCATCTGTCGTTAGAATCTGACTCGCCTCTGGCCGGGTCACAGAGAGTCCCTTGTTTAGGTGACATTCCTGAGCCCACCACAAAAATTCCTTTTGAATGCAAGGTATTAGTTGAATGACAGTGTCCAAATGCTGGCAGTGCTGTGTCCATACATTTTGAGATACCACTGCAGCTTCCTCATATGCAGTTTGGCATTGGGAAGCACCAGAATACAAGATGCCATGAACCCTAAGGCTTGAAGGACTGTCCTTGCAGTCAGCCCGGACTGAAGAGATAGTTGATGGAAGTAAATGGAAAGATTCTTTGTTTGTCCGGGGTTAAAAAGGCCATCTGGGCTGCTGTATTCAGTCTCACACCCAGAAAGCACATGTCTTGAGAGGGTACTAGACTGGACTTTATTTCGTTCACAGAATACCCTAGGCATCTTAGCACTGCTATCACATATTCCAAATGCTGTAAAAGGTCTTCCTTTTCTTGAGCCAGAATCAGGCAGTCGCCCAAGTAAGGATAGATTTGAATTCCTTTTAGCCTGAAGTAAGCTATCACTGGAGCCAGAACCTTTGTGAATACTCTGGGCAGTAGATAAGCCAAAGGGCAATGCAGAGAACTGATAATGGGAATTTCCAGCTCGAAAACGCAGATACTTCCTGCAACTTAGTCTGATAGGCACATGAAGGTAAGCCTCCTTGAGATCTAAAGTTACCATCCAGTGATCTTTGCCCAGCAGAGGTAAAAGCTGTTGTAACGTCAACATTTTGAACTTGGGAATGTCCAGATAAGTGTTGAGGATAGATAAATCCAAAATTGGTCTCCATGTGTTCCCCTTCTTTGGTACTAGAAACAGGCGAGAATAAAATCCTAGGCCCCTTTCTTGCACAGGGACTGGCTGAATGGCCCCTATTTGGAGTAACAGAGAAATTTGCTTGTGAGCCTCTTTTCTTTGTAGAGGAGGAATGTCCGGCATGCCTTTGAAAGGAGGCAAGGTATGGAAATAAAACCTGTAACCGTGGTGAATGATATCCAAAACCCATCTGTCTTGGGTAATTAAATCCCAATTTTCTTTGAAAAGAGCCAGCCTTCCTCCCAAAGGTGCTGCCAGACGAGAATGTACTGGCAGCTGAAAAGGCAGGTCATTGGGTCTGTTTACGAAAGGACTGACCCCTGCCCTCACCAGAAGTCTGAGCAGGTGAACTCCCTGTTCTAGGCCTAAAAGAACCTTGAGCTCTGCCCCTACCACGCCTAGACCTACCCCTAGACTGGGAATCATAAGCAGGATAAGTCCATCCCTTAGTAGGCCAATTTCTACTAAACTTGGAGGCTGCACCTGCAAAAAATCCTTAACAGTCTGCATAGACTTAGCCTTGTCCTCCATTTTCTTTAAAACTGCTTCCACAGGCGAACCAAACAACACATCAGACTGTAATGGAGCATCCAAAATCCTTGTCTTAACATGCTCAGCTAAATTCTGATCCCTCAACCAGGCGTGCCTACGGAGAACAGAACCAGTGGCAGCCACCCTCGAGGAGGCCTGCACCGCATCAAAACCACATTGCAAGGAATGCTTACCCACCTGTTCAGATACATGAACTAAATCCTGCAACTCTTTACACTCAATACCTTCCGCCAGAGCATCCACCTTAGACTTCAATTGTGAAAGGAGATAATTTTGATATTTTAACATGTGAAACTGGCAATTCAACGCCCTCATGGCTAAAGTGGAAGAAGTATACACTTTCTTTCCCCATCTATCCAAAGCCCTTGCCTCTTTACCAGGAGGAACAGGATTTTTAACAACAGAAGCCTTAACACCTTTAGGCCCCTGAGAGACAGTTTCCGGGTCTGCCCTAGGACTCTTAAAAAGATACTTATGAGCTTCAGGCACCCTATAGTACCTATCCGGTTTAACTGGGGCAGGAGGCAAAGAATCAGGGTTCAGGGAAGCCTCTGCAAAACATCTTCCACCACATTCAGAACAGGAGGTATAGCTAAAGGCCTATGCTGGGGTAAAACAAGAATTCCCTAAGCCTCTTCCTGGAATCAGAGAAATCTTGACCTTCCCATTTAAAATGCTCCCTCATGGAATGCAGAGTCTCTGAAAATGAAAAATCCTCAGGAGGAGAAGCTGAAGGAGTAGAATCATCCACATCAGAATCAGAATAAGGAGGAAACTCCTGCAAGTCTTCAGCCGAAGACTCAGAAGCCTCGAACACTGCTCAAAACTCTCAAACTCAGGCTCCACCCTAGGCCTCTTATCAGGAGGGGGCATAGAACCTCTAATCATAGTAATCAAATCCTCTGCCATTTTAAGCATATGTTTCTTAGGCAAGGATCCTGAAGAGCTAGGAGAAACCCCCACTGAAGTTAAACCTGGCCTGCCTCTCAAAGAAGCCTTGGAAACAGAAGGGGAGGCTCTAACCACCTTAGGAAGAGAGGGAAGAACAGCCACCTGAGAAGCCCGCTCAGCCTGGCCTACCTCCTGAGAGGACACATCCTGTAACAGTAAAGTCTCTCCCTGAGACTCCAAAGAAACTCCTGGCAAAACCTCCGGCTCCACTGAGCCTTCTAAAGAACCGACGTCCGGGACTGCGGTTCTTCCACTCTAGGCTTTGCTGCTTTGTCCTTGCGCTTTTTGATCTAAGCGGGCGTCGGAGCATCCAACGGCATTTTATAATTACAACGCTTCCCAAAAACTAACCTGGCACAGTCTAACCTTCTCTTAATAGTGCGTTTATTAAATCTAGCACAAGAGCGGCATCCAACAACGTCGTGCTCAGGCCCTAAACAAGGTATACACAAGGTATGGTAATCCCTATGAGGTATCTGTTTCCCACAAGAAATACAGTTATTAACTTTTTCTGACATCCGGTTAAATACTGAGGCAAGAAAAAACCAAAATATTCCCCAACGGGGCACTTAGCCAACTTTGATTCGGTCTGAAACTCCGACTTCAGAAAATTTCAGAACGCCAACCTGCACTCGCAAAACTGCTTCTGCATCGGACCATGCGGCAAAAAAGACTGAGGATATGACGTCGGTCATGCGCATTAGTACCCTGACGTCCTGACGTCAGTCTAATGCGCCTTGACCGACGTCAGCCATATACTTTGGTATTCGGGCCGACTGGACAGCGGACTACCCAATGGTTAGGACTGCAGCAATGTGGAATGAAGAACATCTACAGACCTATTAGTCTGACTAATCTAATATGCAAAGCCATGGAATGAATTATCATAGAAATGACTCACACAGACATAAGCAACCTTCAGACACTGGAACCAACCACGTTTGGCTGTGTCAAGGGTAGATCATGCCTACTAAACCTGGTGGACTTCGTTGAGAGAGTCACCAAGGCATACCACCTATCTAGACCTGGCTAAGGTGTTTGATACAATACCCCACTCAGGTATAGTTGATAAACTCACCAAACTGGGTATAAACTCCTACTAACTTGCTGGATTGCCAGCTGGCTCACAGACAGAACCCAGAAAGTTAGGACTGGTAATGACACTTCCTCTAAGAGACCGGTCACCAGCAGGGAATCTCAGGGCTCCATGCTGGGACTGTTCTTATTTAGCATCTACTTCTCAGAGATAAAAGCTAATGTTAAGAGTCTTTGGCTCTCTAAGTTCACAGATGACTACAAATTGGGAGCTACCATAGCTCCTCCTCCCATGACAGTGCCATCCTGCAAGAGGGTCTAACACAGACAAATACCAAGAAATGCATTATAGAGCCTTTTGGGAAAACTGCCACCCAGGCTAATTACTCCATCAATAAGACAACCTTGAGAGCTGACCCAATAGTCAAGGATCTGAAAACATATATAGACAGTAATATGGCGTTTGACCAACATGTGGTCAAAGTAGCAAGAAAATCATTCCATGTTGCCTAAATTATAAATAACAGCATGGAATCCAGGTTCTAGAAAGTCATGGTACTACTTTACTTGGCTTTTATCAGATCCATCATTGGGAAGAATGCCCCTTTCGGTATGTACTTGGCCAAACATATGCAGCAGCTAGAATGTCCACAAAGGTTCTTTACCAGGAGAATGAATGGTATATGGATCACCTTAAAGCTCTATTTCTATACTCTGTCTCCTACAAGTTACTGAGAGGCAATCTATGCCTGGCATACAAGGCATCCTCAGATCCAGCTCTGACAAACCTTTTGCATATCCGGAAAGCGAACAGCAACAGAAATCACAAGATCCAAGGATTTACATTTGCTTGTGACATAAATAAGGCATGTTCTCAAGGCAGATATGTGTCTCGGAGATCCCCATGCTCTGGAAGAAGCTTCTCATCCATGTGAAGCAGAGTACATCCAAAACCAACAAAACTTCTACAAACTTCCTAACTAAGTTACCTCCTCCTAATAAACCCCATAATACATATGGACACATTTGGGTTGAATTGCATGGCTAAGCTTATAAAGGCTCTGGTGGTTGTTAGCCTAGAATACACCTATGAATCTTTAACTATGAACCTAATGATATCTCAGCAAGGGAAAGAGAACTGAAGAATATATGACACACATTAGTAAACGTATACAACTAGACATCATAATGGATAGTTTTTATTCAAAGTGCTATTAGGTTCACAGGTAAATGTTAGGCTAGCTGCTCTTGCAGGTCATTTTAAGCCTAACCAATTTCCTTTCAAAGGTGAGAATCAAACCCTGTACCTTGTGTCTGTGAGGTAAACATCTTAACCAGTATGCCAACCCACAGAAAGTCTGTAATGTTCTGATGTATACTTCTCAAAAACAGAACGTAACAGTACCTGATGACAGCTTACATTAGCACAGTCATTGAATAACTAGTAAAACAATAACTAAAACGGACCTTTTGCCCAAATGCAATCAGTATAACTACACACTACTTACTTTTTTGTTCTCTTTTCTGCCATTGATTGTACTCTGAAGTTAATGCCTTTACTGACGATATCTTTAAGAAACTCTAAAGAAAAAAGAAAAGATTGAAAGTCGTCTGGAATAAAAGTTACACTATTAGTCTTCCCATGAATAAAGTAGTCACTGTAACTAGGACTACAACCCATAATTGTATTATTACATGTGAACATCAATACTTTATTGGAAAGGCATACCCACACTCGGCTACAGTTTGCTGTGAGGGAAACATTAGTTGCTTTTTATTTGTTGTATTTTGTATTACTTTATTGCCTTTTTCTATTTTGTATACTGTGATTTGTTTTCTTTCACTGTTTTACTTGCATTCTGTTTTTAAATGCGTATTAAAACTTGAAAAGATACCAAAGCTCTGTCTCCTGCGAGTCAGACAGAAAATTTTCCCACTCTCTCACATGGTTACTGTTGTGTTCTTAAACACCACTGTCTTTTTATTTGCCTGCCCCTTATGTTAATTTGACCATATATCTCATTTCCTCTCTGCTTTCACTGGCTGGTGTGAGTAACCACAAAATTATCATGTTTCACATGGATGAGGATCTATTTAAATTTACTGACCATCCTACTGTATTCCATATTACCAGAATACAAAAGTGACCACCCCCTTTCAGTCTATCTTGCTGTTTTAAAAATAGTGACTCTCCACTAAAACTTAACTTTTTAGACAGATAAAATAAGAAGTTATGTACCTACCATAACGTTCCATGTTAGTTGTCTTCTCTCGCCTTCTTTCTTGCTTGATGGGTTCGGAGCCGATCCTCGGCTCCGACTCGGCACTAGCTAAGCTCGAGAGTCACTTTTACCAGCTCGAGGCAGCCCCATATCCCATGACGCAAGGCGGTAAGTACCCAGATCTCGTTTGATGACAAAGGGCAATAACACCAAGCATAAAAACACTTCCAAAAGGAAGAAAGAAAACTTACAGGATGGAAGAAGGACCAGGTCTGAAATGGTCTTCAGCATAATAATTTCTTAGAAAGGTCTGTCCAGGCCTGGGGGAAGGAGGGAGGGTCGAGAAAGAAGAGAGAAGACAACTAACATGGAACGTTATGGTAGGTACATAACTTCTTAATGTTAAGTTGTCAATCTCGCCTTCATTCTTGCTTGATGGGACCGCGTCCCTAGCACCTCTATCCTGGGTGGCTCAATGGTACAGACTCTTGAGGACTGTAGAGCCAAAACTGGCTCTGTCCCTGGAGGCCAAGTCCAATTTGTAGTGGGAAACAAAAGTATGAGGAGTGGCCCAAGTGGCCGCTGCACAACTAGTGTCTAAAGGAAGTCTAGCTTGAAAGGCTGTTGAAGTAGCTAAGCTCCTAGTTGAATGTGCTTTAGGTTTTGAGCACAGCTGTTTCCCCCTGAGCAGATAAATTTCAGATATGACCGAAGAAAGCCATCTAGACAAGGTCACTTTAGAAACAGGAAGGCCTTTCTTATTATCCGCATAGGAAACAAAAAGTTGATCAGATTTCCTAAATTTTTTTGTTCTGTCCAAATAATATCTGAGTTGACGGTGGACATCAAGATAATGTAATTTTTGTTCGGCTCTGTCTGAATAGTTTGGGAAAAATACAGGGAGATCAATGGATTGATTCAAATTGGTTTTTGAGGCGACCTTAGGCAGAAAGGTCGGATTAGTTCTCAATGATACTCTGTCTTTGTGAAAAACCAAATAGGGGGGTCGAACCGATAGAGCATCGAGATCAGACACCCTCCTGGCCGATGTAATAGCCACTAGGAATAAAGTTTTCCAAGAAAGAAATTTCAGGGAACAAGAAACAGCTGGCTCGAAAGGGGGAAGAATCAAGGATGTCAGCACTAAATTTAGATCCCACTGAGGAGGTGGATTCCTGATTGGAGGCTTTAGTAGGAAAATTCCTTTCAAAAAGGCCCTGCAGAGCCTATGGGACATAATATTGTGATCTGCGATCCCGACATGAAAGTTCGAGATAGCAGCCAATTGAACTCTGACTGTGGAAGAAGAGGAGCCTGCATGAAAAATCTCTGTTAAGAAGTCCAGGACTGCCTGAACAGGGGCAGTGAAAGGATCCAGGACTGCCTGAACAGGGGCAGTGAAAGGATCAATACTCTTGGCCTTAGCCCAATAAGAGAAACGTTTCCATTTGCTTGCATAAATCCTCCTGGTAGAGGATTTTAAAGAAGCTACTATGATGTCTCTAACTGGGTTAGAGATCAAAGGAAGCCTGGCTAAGGAAGGAAGTGGAGCAACCATGCTGTGAGGTTGAGAGAGGGGATAGACCGGTGCAGCTGACCGGATTGGTGAGTCAGAAGATCTGGCACTGGGTCCAGATGCCACGGCTGCACCAAAAGGTGACGATGGAGGAACGGGAACCAAACTTGTCGAGGCCAGTAAGGGGCAATGAGAATCAATTTGGCTCTCAAAACGGTAGCTTTCTGGATAACTTGAGGGATCAGAGGAAATGGAGGAAAGGCATAAAGAAGTCCCTGGGGCCAATCCTGGGTCAGAGCGTCTCTGGGGGATGGCCTGGAAGAGGAAGAGAGAGAAGAAGTCTGGGCATTTGCTGTTTTGGGGAGTAGCAAAAGATCGCAACATGGACGACCCCATTCCAGAAAAATCTCTTCCGCTATAGATTGCTTGAGAGACCACTCGTGAGGCATGAGAATAGCTCTGCTCAATCTGTCCGCTACAATGTTGGTTTTCCCAGGGATATGCGTTGCTACCAGAAACCGATGAGAGGAGATCGCCCATTGCCATAGTCTGAGCTTCTCGACACAAGGGGTAGGATTTGGTTCCGCCCTGTTTGTTGATATACCAAACTACAGACATGTTGTCTGTGTGGACTGCAATTGTCCCTACGGGAAGAAAGTCGTTGAGGGCTTGCAACGTTAAAAGCACCGCTCTCATCTCCAGGAAATTTATGTGCAGGTGGTACTCGAACGGCTGCCACGTCCCATGAACCATCCTGCCCTGATAATGACCCCCCCCACCCGATCAGGGAGGCATCCGTGGTGACAGTGGCTATCGGGGATGGGGGTACAAAGTGTCTGCCTTGGTGAATCTGAGGAGATGTGATCCACCAAGCAAGATGATCTTTGCAAGTCTGTGTCACCAGAATCTGGTGACGCATTGGAAGTTGTTGGTAGGACCACTGTGTGAACAGAATCCACTGAAGAAGGCGCATGTAGAAGCGAGCCAGGGGAAGAAGAGTAATGGCCGCAGCCATGAGGCCTAATACCTTTAGAACCATTCTGGCCTGTACTTTCTTGTTGGCTAGAATGATCCTGACATGACTTTGAATGTCTGAAACTCTTTGATCTGTAAGGGTAGCTGACATCCGAACAGTGTTTAAGTTTGCGCCTATGAAAGTAATAGACTGGCAGGGCGATAAGGATGATTTTTCAAAGTTTATCGAGATGCCCAAAAGAGTACAAAGCTTTATTGTGTAATCCCTGGCTTGAATAAGCTGATGCCTGGTGGTGGCTGCAAGGAGCCAGTCGTCGAGATACGGAAACACCTGGAATCCTTGACGTCTCAGGTGAGCCGTGACCACTGCCATACATTTGGTGAACACTCTGGGGGCTGTAGTGAGACCAAAGGGCAGGGCTCTGAACTGGAAATGACTGGACCCCAGCCGAAAGCGGAGAAATCTCCTGGAGCGTCTGTGAATTTTGATGTGATAGTACGCATCCTGAAGATCTATTGAGCACATCCAGTTGTCCTTCTGTAAGAAGGGCAGAATTGACTGAAGAGTGACCATTCGGAATCTTGTCTTCCTCACAGACTTGTTGAGTCTGCTGAGATCCAATATTGGTCTCCAGTCTCCGTCTTTTGGGGACCAAAACGAACCTTGAGTAGATTCCGGGCTCTGAATGGTCTGTTGTAACTGGCTGAATGGCTCTTTTGCAGTAGTTTTGAGACTTCTAACTCTGCAATTTCCCTTAGACCGGGTGGTACATCTGGAAGGGAATTTGAGGGGAAAGGACTTTCCTCGAAAGGAATTATGTAACCCTTGGATATGATCGACTGTACCCATCTGTCTTGATTGAGAGAATGCCAGGCTTCTGGGTACAGTGATAATCTTCCCCCGACTGCCTCCAAGGAGGGACAGTCGGGCAACATCTCAGGGATGCTGAAAGGGCTTGTCAGAGAGAGGCTCTCTGTTTCCCTGTTTTTTTGGACCCCCTCTGCCTCTAGAGCGTCTGTTGTTGTTACCCCTCTGCCTCTAGGGGTAAACTGACCACGTGAATCGGGCGTGACTCCTTGGGATTTGGAACCACATTTTGCCACCTTTCTGTCCTTTGGGGTAAGGTCTAGAAGGGATGGAAAACGGACTCCACGGCAGAAAGAGTCTTGCCGTCCTGCTCACACCTGGTCAAAGTTTCCTTCACTTGAGGGCCAAACAAAGCTGACCCATCAAAGGGAGAATTTGTGAAGGACGCCTTAAAGGGATCTGCAAAGTCACATAGCCGCATCCAGGCTTGGCGTCTAAGAGCCACACCTGTACCTGCGGCCCTACTGCTCCATCAGCAGCATATGATATTAGCCGCATGGAGGAGTTTGCAATGGAATTAAGGGTTCCTAGCTGCGAAGCAATTTTTCCTGAGCTCCTGCAGCCGTAGGATCCTGAACAACATCACCTAGCTCCTTAAGGATATCCCTTTGGAGTCTGGTGAAGTGACATAGGTAATTCAGCGAACGCATAGCAAAGGTCGCTGAGGAAAACATCCGCCACCGCATACCTATCCATGGTCCTAGAGTCCTTATTAGGAGGATGGACGGCACGGAAGGATCTGCAAGTTCCTTTTGGTGGCAGCAGCCACCACCATGGCATCAGCGGGGACACCCTTAGTGAGGAATTGCTTATCACACGGGCAGTGATAAATTTTGAAGGCCTCCTAGGGACTGGCTCTACAGAGTCAGGAGCTGCCCACGCCTTCGGGCAATAACCTGCATAAGCGGGTCGAAGGCGGAGACACCCAGGAGGTGGAGGGCCGAGATCCAAACGCCTCTAGGTATACTGACTCATCCTCAGAGGGATTGTTGGTGGGCCAGTTTCCCTCTGTTTAAGGAGTTCTAGGATGTCTGAGAAGGAGACATCCTCAGAGGGGATCTTGGGGATCCCTCTGACTCATCAAAGTCAGTATCTGAAGTGATAGACTCGGGAGTCTACATGTTTCCTCTTACAAGTCCTCTTCCTAGGAGGATCTCCAAACATCAGGAGAATCCTCGGAAGAGGGGAAATTCCCAATGGGGAAACCTGAGGCGGAGCATCTCTGGGTCCTGTAGCAAGAGAAGTGGCAGAGATGTCAACAGGCACTATAGAGGGAGGAGCTAAGGGAACAGACTGCTGACTGATACCAGTGGCCAGCACACTCTTCATCACCTCAATGCTCCCTCCCAGGCAGGTCCGAGAGAACCCGTTCAAGAGCTAGGAACTCCAGGGACCACCGAAAGGGAAGTCTCCGAGGCAGATGTCGGAGCCGAGCTCACCAAGGCTCCAAGGGGAAGAGCGGGCTCGGACAAGGGTCCGATGCCACTCACCCCCTCGGAGGAGACCATGGAAGCCCGGCCAATCCCTCTAAGGAAGGTCTCAAGAGGAGATAAGAGTAGAGGCTGAAGGAACAGAAGGGTGTATCTGTCCTCCAGCCGTAGCAGTAACCATTCCCGAAGACTCCAACTCCAAGCTCTGGGGTAGAGTTGAAGGAGGAACTGCAACGGGGTGTGGACCAATAGTCGCCTGTTGAGACGGACTATGTAACATTTGGGCCAGTGCCTGTGACTTAAGTAATCTACTGACCACTCTCTAAGTCATGGTCAGAAAGCCTGGATGACCTTGAAGATCGGCTCCGATGGCTCCGTTCCGAGAGGAGAGGTGAAGCCGGAGCCGAAAGTATCGGCTCCAAGGAAGGAGACCTCGACCTCTTCCTCGAAGGAGCCATCGGAACCGATGAAACTATTGAACCTGTCGGAGCCGACAACTTATCGGAGCCGACAGGTAGCCTCGATGCATCGGCTCCAGCCGGAGCCGATACAGCCACAAAAGTAACGGTGTCGGAGCCGATCGGAGCCGACACCGATGCCTGTGCCACATGGTGGTCGGAACCCATCGGAGCCGACACCGAAGTGGTCGATGCAGAAACGGCACCGATAGCCATCGGTGCCGAAGGCTTAGTTAAGCCAGAATCGGCTCCAGCCAGAGCCGATCTCGACTCAGAATGAGTCGGAGCCGAGGCCGCAGGCTTTGACACAGAAGCCTGGGCCTTGGAAGACTTGGCAGTCTTGGATGGAGCCGACTTAGCCGGAGAGCCCTCCGGCTTAAGAAGGCCCCTGAGTATTAATTTATTTCTTCTTTCCTGCAGGACTCTCTGGCTGAAAGAATGACATATAGCACAGGAGTCCTGCAGGTGAAGAGGCCCCAGGCAATACAGGCAAGAAGTGTGAACATCTGTCAGAGACATCTTCTGACAGCACGAGTCACACTTCTTAAAGCCTGAGACCCTTTCTTTTGACATGGTGTAACACAACACACACACACACACACCAGTCAAAGAATTTAAAATTAAATATACCAAAAAGGTATAACTAGAAACACACACACACACCCTAACAGGGGGGGGATGGGATGGGTAAAGTTTGACTAAAAAAATAAGAAGAGACAGGGTATTTTCTGTCAGAAAATGTTTAAAACTAAATTAAAACTAATAATTAAAGGGTTTTTTGTTAAAAGGGGCTAAAATAGCAAAGTAGCAAATCACTTACCAGGAGCTGGTAAAAGGAGGACCTCATCAGCGAAGCGGCAAACGAGATCTGGGTACTTACCGCCTTACATCATGGGATATGGGGCTGCCTCGAGCTGGTAAAAGTGACTCTCGAGCTTAGCTAGTGCCGAGTCGGAGCCGAGGATCGGCTCCGAACCCATCAAGCAAGAATGAAGGCGAGATTGACAACTTAACATCTTAAGTTACCTACTGTTACATCTAACTCCTCTAGAACACATTGCAGTGTTTAGGATAAACCATTTTTTTTTTCATCTTACCTTTAAGCATCTACTGCACCAGTTATTGGAGAGCCCACTTTCTACCTTTCAGTAGTCATCTTGGGATTAGTGTTCTGTTTTCTCCTGATGAGAGAAGGAGTGTAGTTACATTATTTCCTGGAGACTGCTAATCACCAGAAAGCTTAAAAACTGCTTTATAAGTGACAGCTTGGAATCTGTGTTTATATTCTAATTCAAGTGAGAGTAGGAGCAGAGTGCACTGATTCCTGACTCTATTTGGTTGCAGACTGAGTTTCTGTGCTTAATGTACCTCATTGGCCTGGTTGCTATTTGAGGCATCTACCAGAAAAAGGCTACAAAAGACTGCAGACCCTTGCATCATCTGGGACAAAACTGTGAATCAGCAAACAGGCCGTGGCCTGCTTCTCTTCCTGGGATTGGTGCTAACATTTTGCTTCTGGTGAGAGAAGAAGCAAAGGAGTATTGTATCCCAACAGAGTGAAGCTGTGCTGAGACCACATTAGTAGTAGCCAGGCAGTAACCATTTATACGGCTCCCCTCTTTTCATCATTCTTGACAAGCTAATTCTTTATTTTTCAGTAAGTACTGCTTGATTTCTTCCTAACTTCAGAATATCTGCCTAAATACTTCATCCTTAAATTTTCAGAGTCTAAATATTACTTTCCCCTCAAGTGCTTGGCAGTGCTCTGTACAGACTCAGACACCTTGAGTGACATTTTCCTGTAAAAGTAATATATAAGGATACAGCTCTAGTACTTGGTAATAATCACCATCCCTCCTGTCATGTCTAAAGGTCAATTCCATGTGCTTTTTCCTATTAACCTGGTGAACTTGGGCATTCTGAGGCACTGTAGCAACTGCCTCATGTACACAGACAACCCTCTCCTCTTACCTCCCAACACTCAGACTTGTGAGAGATGCACTTATATATCCAAACTGGAAACCATGCACTCACAAGCCAATTCCGGAATAGCTGGTCAAGAGGAGAAGGTCAACACCTCACCATACTACATGCAACACATAACCCTCAAGAACACCCACCATCACAGATCTCACATAAAAACACAAACCACACACCCACCTTCGCGGAGGCTCTCAATATAAACCTACCCAAAAAGCAGAGACCACCAAAACACTGCACAAACCACAAGACACATAGCTCACCTACACAGTGGGCACCTCAAATTAAAGCCCCAAGGCAAAACAGCTTGCCCAATAAGCTAATCATAGGTGACTTGATAGTGAATCATACTGATGTCCCACTCACTAGGTTGAATAAGGAGAAGGTAACAGTCAGCTGTCTATCAGGTGCCAGAATCCGACACATAACATACGCACTCAGATCACTCCAGAACAAGTACAAGCATGACTCTGTTACTGTCCATGTGGGTGTGAATGTCCTGAGACACACCTCCCTGGACTACATGAAGAGAGACATGGAGGAGCTCTCGGATTATGTGGCCCAGGCAGGTATGACCCTAGCCCTGAGCAGCATCCTACCGTCACCCAGAATGATACTGCTGTACAATCAGAAAATGATTAATTTCAGCAATTGGCTAAGTTTCTGGTGTCATTCTAAGGGTATCCAGTATCTGTCTGCTTGGGCTTGGAATGACATGACTGACGGACCTCGATGCTTTGCCAGATATGGCCTGCATCTGTCACCCCTGGGTTTCTGGATACTGGCTAAGGCTCCTGACATCCCTATAGTGCCTTTTTAGGCAATGTTCCAAAGACCAAATTTACCAGCATAACATCTATAAATAAATGCAATCTGAGGGTCATGCTGCTCAATGCTAGAAGTCTAAATCTCAAGATGCACTTGCTTGAAGCATTCCTCAAAATGGAGAACATCGACATTTGTGCTGTAACAGAGATCTGATTTAAAGCAGCAGAAACCACCCCTGCGCAACCAAGCTATAACTCATTCCACACCTTTCAGCCCCAGAACAAGGACCGAAGCTCCAAAGGCGGTGGTGTCTCCATATTTATAAAGGATATGCACACCTCCAGACTAGTAGCCCAGCACAATGCATCCGAGATACTTCAGGTGCAACTAACATTGGGTAAGACGGCGAATCAGGTCATAGTCTGCTACAGGTTCCCAACCATTTCCCAAGACTCTCACTCCACGTTCCTAAGCACCTTGGAAACTATTAGGGTCCAACCCAACACTCTCATACTAGGTGACTTCAACTCCCCCTCCATCAACTGGGAAAACAACTAATGCACCAATACACTGGCCCAGCGCTTCCTGGAATTCATCAATTCCAATGCCCTGGTCCAACTCATTCTTACCCCCCCCCCCCACTAGAGGAAGCAACATCTTTGACCTGGTTATTATTAACATGGGCAACCGTTGCTCTACACCAATAGTCAATTCCTCCCTGGTTAGATCTGACCACAAACTAATCACCATGGAAATACCATTTCACCCACACACCCCCGCAAAGGTAACCACCATGAAAAACTTCTCCAAAGCTAACTTTGGGCTCCCAAAAGCACAGGTGGCTAACTTCAATGCACCCATGTCAATGGAAAATACATGCATGACTACCAAACCATACACCAATGCACTGTATGAACGCATACATAAATGCATGGAACTAGCCATATCCAATAGAACCAAGACTTTCTCCTCCAAAAAAGGAAGCCAATCTGGTGGTCCCTTGCCATTAATAAACTCTTAAACAGAAGGAAGAAACTGTTGCAGAAAAAGGTGAAGTCCCAAGAATGGAAAAACTCCCTTATTAGCCTCAACAAAAAGTTGAGATCCCTCATCAAAACCTCTAAAGCCAGCTATGAAGGCATAATTGCGGCATACACTAAAAACAACCACACAGCCTTCTATAGTTATATCAAGAATCTCCACAGCAATACCCGGGTTTGCTCTGAGTTACTGCACAGTGGTACCTTCTATACTGAGCCCACAGATACTGCCAACATACTGGCCGACAGATTCAGTGCTAACTTTACCCCTCACCCCCCCAAGGACCAATCACAATACCAGAGGAATGCGTGGCACCCAGCATTACTGCAGCACAGGTTAAAGCTGCATTGTCCAAGGCCAAGAATACAGCTTCCATGGGACCCGACACTATCCATGGATGTGTTCTACATGAACTAGGAATCTCCAAACTCTAGAGTCCATGCAATTTGGTTTTGTGAAAGTCAGATCATGTCTGCTCAACTTGGCTGACTGTGAGCTGTGAATGAGTGCAAGGCAGTTCATACAGCCTACCTCGATCTGGCCAAGGTCGTTGATACCATTCCCCACTCAGGAATTATTGATAAACTCAACAAACTAGGCATCAACCCCTATATCACTAGGTGGGTTGCAAACTCGTTTACAGATAGAACCCACAGTGTGAAAGTAGCGAACTCCAAGTCAGACTGCTGATCAGTAACGCGTGGAGTCCCACACGGATCGGTCCTGGGTCCTCTCCTGTTTGGCATCTACTTCTCAGAAGGCCAAGCCAACATGCAGGGACTGTGGCTGACCAGGTTCGCAGATGACTGCAAGCTGGGAGCTATTATTAACTCCCCAAGTGATGTAGACATCCTACAAAAAGGCCTCACTAAGACCAATGACTGGTGTCAAAACCATGGCCTTAAGCTTAATGTGAAAAAATATGTTTTCATCCCCGTTGGGAAAAACTCACCTGCCACTAATTACCACATCGATGGGAGCCCACTGAACACTGAAGGTGTTATAAGAGATCTGGGGAGACAGGTTGACTGCAACCTCTCCTTTGACCAGCACATTGCCACTGTGGTCAGAAAGCCCTTTTATATGGCACATCTCATTATCTCATTACCAAGGGTTTTGCATCCATTAAGAAAGAGGTCATCATCTCTCTCTCCTCTTCCCTCATTAGGCCAATCGAGTATAATGCCCCACTTGGCATGTACCTCCCTAGACACATTCAACAGCTGAAAAGGCCACAAAAGTACCTCATGAAGAGGATTCTAGGCCTTAAACGTATGTCTTACATGGACAGACAAAAACTCCAGCTACTCTCTGTGTCATATCGTCTAGTAAGAGGCAATCTCTGCTTGACTTACAAAGCCATATCTGACCCAGCTCTGTTAGAAATGCTGTATCTAAAGAAATCCCAATCCCTCCACACCACAAGCTCCAGAGACCTCAACCTCATTACCACAATCAACAGAATATGCTGAAGGGACAGGTTCATAACCCAGAGAATGCCCATGCTCTGGAATAGACTTCCCATACATGTCATGCAGAGCACCGTACTGGCCCTCTTCAAGAGAAATCTTAATGAGTGGATGGGAATTAGAAAGTTCACCCTGGGGATGACTCCAGTGGCTCTACTTGATACAGGCACTAGGAACTAACGTCAGGCAGCAAGATGCCAGGGCACTTCTATGGGCTAGGCTTGTAAAGGCTCCAGCGCCATTAGCGTAGTACACACCTATGAACCTATACTTAATAAACTTGCTTATTTATGTATTTGTTTACCAATAGTAGTGCACTGATCAGAACTGACCTATTCTTGGTGCCGCATGGGTGAATGCACACTCACAAGTTTTTACACAGCAGTACAATAAAACAGAAGAAATCGTACATGAGAAAAAAAAGCACAGTTGTGCAAGTAAACTTAGTAGATGTTTGAATGATCACTGCTGCAGTGGCCTCAGCTTTATGGGTTATATCCTGCCAACGACATAACGGCCAGACATCTTCTAAAGCTTCAGGGCACCCTCCACACGCCCAAACGGTCAGTCAGCTCAAGCTGACCTGACTAAAAGACATATTTGTGAGCCAAGCCCTTCAGAGCTTTCCTACCAAAAGAGAGGGGGGGGGGCTGAGCCCTAAAAGGACAATACTAAAAACAATAAAATGTCCACACCCTGGTATAAAAACACACCAAAAAAGAAAATGGATAGAGGGAACAGCTACTGCAGCTGTAATAATTCAAACATCTACTGCTGTGGAAAGTTTACTTACACAACTGTTCTATGTTCATCATCTAGATCTCTGCTGCAGTAGCCTTAACTATATGGGTAGATCACTCTAGCATACTATGTTTGGGAGGTGGAAGGAGAAGAGTACAGGAGCCCTAGGAGAAAGGTCCTAGCAAGGCCTCAGTTGGACCTAAAGAAGGAATCAAGCTTATAGTGCTTTTATGTACAGAGAACCAAACAGCAGCTTCTAGAAAACTTCTAGAATCCAACCCTTTCCAAATACCCGAAGATGAAGCCAAGGCCCTGGTAAGGTCGGCTTTGACCCAGTCTGGAATAGTTTTGTTAAGGTTAGTATAACAAAACTTAATAGCTTTGGAGTACGATTTGGAAATACACTGTTTTGACATAGGTTGACCCTTCTTAACTTCACAAGAATGATCCAAAGGTCTGAAAGATTTAATATTAAAAAAAAAAAAAGTGTAAGAAACTTCTGTGTGTGGAAGATTTTCAGTCCATACATCTCTAGTTAATCACTGTATATTAATCAGACAATAGTAGAAGAAGTAGTGAACTTAAACTCATCTTAAGTATTAAAAAAAAAAAAAAAAAAAAAAAAAAATATATATATATATATATATATATATATATATATATATAATTGCACAGAATTACTAAGTATTCAAAAGTAATCCAAGCAAGGCAAGCAGTCTGTTTCCAGTCAAAAATCCTTTATTAAGTACACAGACAAGCGATCCAAGTAAAACAAAAATAGAGTAATAGTCGACTACAACAATTCAGTGAATGTAAATTTGATGTTTACTTTGTTTGCAGAATATTTATTTGATAACATGAAAGTTCGACTAAGAGATATAGATCCCTCAATTTGTTTACGAGAATAACCACAGTCAGAAATTCTCTGGTCATATTATCAAATATATTACCAAGTAGTTCATCACTGTCACACAGCCTCATAGCTCTCAATAGCTGACCTTTCAGTACATTTGTCTGGACATGCCTTGAGTTCATGCTAGACTTATGTAGCATGGTATTCTTCTTGCAAGGTTTCTTGTACATTTTAGTTCTCAGTCCACTTTACAAATCTTTAGTCACCATCACATCTAAAAAGTTCACTGAGGTACTTGAACACTCATCAAATCAAACATCAAATTTAAATTCATCGAATTGTTTTAGTTGACCAACACAGCAAACATTAAATTTGTTGTGACAGTAGACTTTTTTTTACGTTTTTGCAGGGGGACCCCCTGTACCCAAATATACCAACTATAAGATTGCACTACAATGAGGAAATGGGTAGATCATGGCCTGTTGGCATGTCAGTCACACAACGTTCTTTTCAGGGTGGTCAACTAAAACAATTCAATGAATTTAAATTTGATGTTTAGGCCATTCGCTGAATAGGAACTTAAACTATAAGGGTTTGATGATTATTCGATAAAATGATAAAACAAAAACCAAAATCGAACTAAAGCAGTACTCATAAAACGGCGTAAAACAAAAAAAAAAAATGAATACAGCAACGTACAAATAAAGACTGGTCTTAATGATGTATAAAATGTACGAACAAGTTAAATGTTTTTAGCACTGATGAAGGGTTTTGCCTGAAAGCTTTGCATTAAAATCTTCATTTGTACATTGCTGTGTTCAGTTTTTGTTTAATTCGATAAAATAAAAGTTTGACGAAGTGATACAGAACCAAAATTGAGAATGCACTCAGGGAGGTACGTTCTCTAAGAACGACATCTGCGAGACCATAGTTTTCTAAATGCGGCACTAATATACCATGTGAAATTCATGATGAATTCAATAGACTTTAGATTTTTGCTTACTTATGCAAGTGATATAAATATTGTATGTGACATTATAAAGAAGAACTTGCCAGTATTAGTGGTGAATGATAAGTTAAAAAAGATTCTTGCTACAACACCTAAGTTTTCTTTTAGAAATAGCGTTTCATTGAAACATCAGCTTTGCTATAGAAAATTAACTAATTTAAACAGTCACAAGTGATTTTATAGGAACGTTTGCATGCTGCTCCTGTACTGCATATAAACTCATCTGGTCTACTCTAGTTATTAAACACCCCAGAGCTGGGTATCACATTGAGTTTGATTTTTATGCTCACTGTAACAAATCTCACCTACTTTATTTTGCAAAATGTACAGCACGCAGTGTATTCTATGTAGGGAAAACAAATCAGACTTTCAAAGAGAGGATTTTGGAACACATCAATGACATCAGGAAACAGAAAGTTGACTCAAACCATAGTTTTAAATTCCTTGTTTTAGAATTAATTTCTATGACTGTAAGAGGAGGTGACACTAGTAATAAAATAGAACAGAGTGAATAAAGGTGGCTCTTAACTCTATAAGCGTTAAAGAGCCCAGGGCTGAATAAGAATATGTCCTTAAAACTTGTGCTCAGATCACATGATTTGTTTCACTGATCCCATTTGTCTATTTGTGTTTCTCAATGGTTTTTAAATTGCAGTTTGTTTTTTGTCTGAAGAAGCAGCACAAGCCCTGAAAATGCTTACCTTCTCCTCTTTGGTTGAATAAATAGTTTTTAACACAGCCATAGTGGTCGAGAATTAATTTTTAATATTGTACGGTTTTGAGATCTGCTCAACCTTGAATCACCAATGCCTTCAGTTTGGTTTATCTGAAAGATTTAGTTCTGTCAAGATAGTACCAGAGTTTTGTCTATGGACACCCAGGTTATGCAGTATCCTTTCTCCCTCATTTTAGGCTCAGGAAAGAAGACAGGGAGATGGATAGTTTGGCTTAAAGTAAACTACTTTAGCCATAAAAGAATGAGTGGTTCTCAAACAAACCCTGTCCTTGTGGAAAATGAGGTAGGGTTGATTCAACATAAAAGTCTGCAACTCAGATACTCTTATTGCGGAAACCAGAGCAATATGTAAAACTGTTTTCAATGTTAAGAACCTCAAGTCAGTCAGGTTAGCTGGTTCAAATGGTGCAAGTATTAGTTTCTCCATTACAAAAATAAGGTCCCAAGGAGGGGGCATCCAGTTTATTTTGAGGCCTCTTGAGCAAAACCCCTTTCAAAAACATTTTGACACAAGACTGCAATGAAAGAGAAAGATCCACTGGCAGACATGTTCAAATGGCTATCAAATGAACTGTGACAAAGGAATAAGAAAGGCCATAAGATAGCAACTTTTGCAAAACTAGAGAACTAGCCCTGAATGGGTGCTGGTTATGTTGTCAGCACCAACTAGAAAACCTTTTCCATTTGCTAATATATGACTTTATAATGACAGACATTCTTGCCTCCATAAGCACCTGTTGTACATCCTCAGTAAACAGGTGCCTAAAAGGAATTAAGACCTTATTATACAGGCAGTCAGTAGAAGTTGAATGATGTTGAGGTTTATCAAATACCCCTGTTTTTGTATGAGCAGATCAGTCTGCGAAGAAGCTCACGGTAATTGCCCCTGGCCATTTCTAAAAGAAGGGAGAAATCACGGTTGCCTGGGCCAGAAGGGAGTCACTACAATGATCTTGGGGGATTCCTTCTGAATCTTCAAAGTAGTACCCTGGATATTAGTTGAAAGGGTGGAACAGCATAGAGAAACATTCTTGTCTAAGGAAAAGAAAAGCCATCTTTCTTCTAGGCCTTTGCAGAGTGTCCTGGAACAGAATCTTGCTAGTTAATTCTTCAAACAGGTCTACTTGAGAAGCTCCTCACAGATGGATCAAATGTTGAAAGCCCCACCCGATCTAATTTGGATTTTTTTAGGATCTACCTTTGTCCTGTTTGGCTTGTCTGCCACACAATTTTGCTCGGATGGCATGCAGGATGCCTGCAGAGTGTGATTGTGCTGTGAAGCTATATGCCAAGCTAACATGGATAGTCTGCAAAGGGTGTACAATATGGTCCCCTCCAATGATGTAGCACATGACAGTGGTATTGTTTTTTAACCACGTAAAGAGGTCCCAGAGACCCAAGCTTATTCAGAGAGTTGAGTGACTTGATCATGGCAAGCATCTCTAATATGTATGTGCTTGCATCTGTCTTTTTTAAATACCTTTATTGAATGTGATACAAGCAAATTTACATGTATAAACAACAACCCCAGTGACAACCAAAACGAAAATAAAATAATGAAATCACTGTGTTGCAGCCAAAACTCTCCACAACCTTCCAAAGGTATCAAACGTTTTATTAAGACATAAAAATGTAAGTATTAATTGAGCGCTTTCATCCCCTCGGAACGGGACCTTCATCAGAATACATGCCTTCTATTAAATCCAATATTTATTGCCCAACGTATTGATGACATCACAGCAACACAAATGCATTTAAAGACACAATCACTTTGTTTAAAAAATACAACTTAAAAATACTTATAAACATCTGTACCACATTTAATACACTTGAAATAAACTTTCCTAACTTCATGAAAATTTTTAGCATAGCCTTTTCTCCCTAGCTCTCTCAACAGGGGTTTTACAGAAATGACTTCATTTAAACCAAGACCCTCCCATGCCTGCAGCTTGATCTGCCATTTGACTTCTTTTTCTTCCATTAAAGTTCTGTAGTCCCCCCTGTAGGGTTGTATATACACATATATAAAAGTAATCAAACTGTATTAAGTTCATGTTTACAAACATTATACTTCACATATAATTCCTTTACATCATATATAACCTAAGCAACATTACATAAACTATTCAAGTCCTGGCACCCCCCCACCCCTTTTTAAATAAGAAACATCTATATTAAACCATCACTTACGACATAGGCAATCATAAATTTATATAAATGATAACAAACCACACTTACACAATCCTAGTTGCAAGCATTTTACATCACAACCCATAATGACACACTCCCAGGGGAAACATTATACATCACTTATAATCCACTCAGTAATTTTCAGTCTAACATTACATAGCTCATTTAAGTCCTGCATTCTTTTAAACCTCATTCCTTCCATGTATGTACTGTTCCCACAATTCCCATTTTTTCCTGTGTAGTTCACTCCTTCCCTTTTCTAAAGATCTCAGTCTCACAGTTGTTTAATCTCTGTTGCTATAGTCACTACTTCTAGTACAGCTGGTTTAGATTTTGATTTCCATTTTTTAAAGTAATTGCTTTTTTAGCAGCCACCATGGCCTTACCATGTCTAGGCAATTCCAATTATGTATCATAGCTCAGAAAAATCATCTCGTCACACAAATCTGCCCACCTAGCATCTAGGATAGTGCATCCCACAGGGAATCCTTAAAGTCTGCCAACTCGCCTCACTACCAGAAAATATGCTCCCATTTGCCTCTTTCTTCCCCATCACACCTCCAATATTTGCTGTATACCCGAGTAAAAATTCTCTGGAGTCTACTTGGGGTATAAAAATGTCTATGTAAACATTTCCAAGCAAAATTCCTAATGCTTCTAGATTTTGTTGCATATTTGGGAGACAGACATATATCCTCACATTGTTTCTTTGTGACTTGCTTATCCAGTCTCTCTTCCCAAGCCTTTCTAACCTCATCTGATTGATTCTTATATTTCTCATGCACTATTTCATATGCTCTACTAATTATTCCATTTTTAACGGCAGCTTCTGTTCTAGACTCTACTAAAAACACTACCAGTGCTGAGCTTTCATTTAGGACCCCCCGATTTCCTTCTCTTTGCCTAAGCTCTGATATCAATCCTTGACAGGGAAGGCAATCTCTAACCTGCAGTCCAAAAATTCTTGGTGTCTTCCCATTCTATCATCTTTCCCTCTCCTGTTATTTACTCCAATACCTTTGTTCCTTTCCCAGTATTCTCCAATAAATTCCAGCCCCCCTACTGTCTATATCCTTAATTGCTCTGATATCAATCCTTGACAGGGAAGGCAATCTCTAACCTGCAGTCCAAAAATTCTTGGTGTCTTCCTATTCTATCATCTTTCCCTCTCCAGTTATTTACTCCAATACCTTTGTTCCTTTCCCGGTATTCTCCAATAAATTCCACCCCCCCTATTGTCTATATCCGTAATTGCAGTCATCCCTATTGGCAGAATCTCCTTTCTCCATTCCCGTGTTGGCTTAGTTCTTAGGATTCTTTCTGCTACTTTACAGATATACTCTTCTGTATGATTATTGTTATTCTCCTTAAAGGCCTGCACCCTAAATCCCAGTCTCTCCTTGTTTCTTGAGCTTCCCCCCAGTTTTCATCATCAACCCTTTCCACAACGTAACTACAATACAAAGGTTCCATTTTCTCAATTTTTGTATTATCTTGTGTTTAGCCTCTTCCCACATATCCTTAGCTGCCACACTAGAATCATTTTATCCATATTCCTAAATATTTATTTTTATCATGTCCCTACAAATATGGATTGTGCTGAACTATTTTTTTTTTTTTGTGTATACATAATTTACCACTATTGCCTTTGTTTTAGCATCATTAATTTGGTATCCTGAAGAGATTTGAAACTCTCTCAGAATGTTCCAGAACACTGCAATGACACTTTCTGCCTTTGTCAGGTATAAACTCACATCATCTGCAAAAAGAGCCAGCTTTTCTTGACTACCATACCAATTATATCCTCGAATTTATGAGTCCCTTATTTTCTTTGCCAATGGTCCTAAATACAATGCAAATAACAAAGGGGAAAGATGACAACCCTGCCTGGTTCATCTGGTCAAGCAGAAATTATCAGAGAGAACCCCACCCACTTTAATTTTCACCTCCTATTCCTCACATATCCTCCTAATCAACCTTATAATTTTTTCAGGAAATGCAAATGCTTCCATTGCCCTGCTCATAAAGTCATAGCTTACTCTGTCAAATGCTTTCTCTCCATCAAGACCCACCAACAACAATGGTATTTTCTTATACTCTGCTTCCCTCTGGATCAATGTTCTGTTAATGTTGTCAAAAGTTTGCCTCCCCTCCACAAAACCACACAGATCAAGATCTATCAATTTTGGCATTACTTTTGAAATTATTTAGCCATTATAGACATGAACACTTAATAATCACGGTTTAGTATTGAAATGGTCCTGTATGAAGCTGGATCTGATGGATCATTACCCTCTTTAGGTATTAAAGCTACCACTGCTTTCTTCTAGGATGTTAGTACTTATCCTCCTCTTAAAATACTGTTAAACAAAACCTTCCAGATTTTTATCATTTTTTTCCCTCCTAGCTTTCAAACTTCTACAAGGATACCATCTATTCCTGGGGACTTTCCTATAGATTGGTTATACATCACCATTTTCATCTCATCTTCTCCTATCCTAACCGTTAGTAATTGAGTCTCATCTATGTCTAACCGTGGCATATTTAATTCTTCCATAAACATTTCCACTTGCATCTTTTCTTGATTTCCATATTTCTCTGCTTTATACAGACTTTCATAGAATTTCTGAAGTATTTCTAATACCTCTATAGGTTCTCTTCTCATCTTCCTTGTTATAGGCTCACTAAGCTTGGCAACAACCCTTTCTACTTTCTGTTGCCTGGGTCATTGTGCTAAAAGTTTGTGTGTTCTAGTATTATTATGAAAAAACAGCTGCTTAACAGCAATCTTTCTAAACTCAAGTATATTATTGAGGCATTCCCTTATTTTCTACTTAGCATCCTTCAGCTGATCTTCTTGTTCTGTGAGATTCGCCTTATTCTGCAACACTTTAAGATTTGTCAGTACCTGTAAATAATTCCTGTTACTTCTTAACCATAGTTCCCTTTCTTTTATTTCTACCATATTTTTAAACTCCACCATAATGTTATCCCACTCACTAGATATATTTTCAGAAGTAATTTCTATCTTCATGAATAGTTCCTGAATAACTTCCACTACCCATTCCTTAAATTCTTCTCTTTTCAACAGATAGATGGGAAAGCACCAGTGTTGCATCTTTATTTCTGTGTTTTTATTTTAGTTATTATTGGCACATCATCTGAAATACTTATTCGGTCTGTATCAAGACCTTGTTCCTGTGAAATGTAAATTCTGTGTAGCCTAGCCCAGTTTCTACATCTTGGGGAATAATATGTAAATTTACTCCAAACTCCTATGACTGAATTCACATCTTCCATTCCAAATAGCTGAATATATTTCTTCAAAAATCCACCCTCCTCTGTTGTACTTTCCCTTCAGGGCCCCCAGACACATCTTCACTGCTGCAAACCAAATTTCAGTCCCCATCTAAAAGTAATATTCCTTGCTGAAAGCTGATTATTTCTTCCAGAATTTTCTTAAGCTCCAGTTTTAGGTGGAATATAAGTATTTGCCAGTATAATCCTCCTCCCTTGCCAGTAGCCCCTTAGCACTACAAATCTACCATTATTATCTTTTTTATCCTCTTCTACCACTATTGGAGCTCCTCTTGCAATTAATATAAGTATTCCTATTTTCATTTGCCCTAGATATTTCACTGAATAACCATCCTGAAAACCTTCCTTTATCAAATTCACATGTTCATTTCTTTCCAAGTGTATCTCCCATAATATAGCTATGTGCACTCTACATTTTAACACAGTTCACTATTTTTTATATTTATCTGTGAGACCACTGACATTTAAAGACATTACAGAAAGCATCACTGTGTTAAAAAGTTATTCCCACCTTTCATGTACAACACCTTTTTTCATTAAATGCCTAACTCCAGCTTTTGTGTTACATGCATACAATGTTTGGCAGGTTGAACTTTTATATAGTTGTTTCTTGTCATACCCATTTGAGCCCATGTCACATCTTACAAAATGTTTCATTTTATTGAAATCCCTAAAAAAAATACCCCCCTAAAACCTATTAATGTTAGCACAAAACTATATACATCTTCAAATACTAAAGTTTTACCATCCTAAAAGGAACAAATGTCCCAAAGTGACAGCCACACTGACAGACTTGAGTTAACCTGAAAGAAAGGGTCCATGCTAAGATGCTTGGTGCAGCCTGTGCTAACTGGTTTTGTCTTATCTTTATAGCTCTCTCAGCTGGGAAAACCCCTGAATACTTTCAGAGAACATTATCTCCTAGGCAGTTTCTGTTTTCTTTTTTTCCCCAGCCAGTCACTCTCCACCAGACTGAAACCAATTTCTCTTTATCAGATTGCCTCCATGCAGACATTAGAAACAGACAATTTCTCTTTATCAGACTGTTTACATGGAGACATGAGGGCCAGATAGAGAATTGCTATGAAGCATACATTCATTTCCTAGAAAAAAGCCTCATAATGTTCCAATATAATATTTCATTTAATATGGAAAAATGGTACTTTCAGCGAAGGGAACAAGAGTCTCACCAGTTATTGTAGTAAAAATTACTACAAGCAAAATAATAGCCAAATAGAAATAACACTGGTAAGACAACCCAAGGCAGATCACAAACATATACCAAAAATAAATTCAGAGGTGTAAGTTTAAACGTTTATTGTGAGCGCTTTCATGTTATCTATAACCGCTTCATTAGACAATACTCTCCAATTTCATTCAAAATATTTAAAACAACCATAAAGTGCAGTTTTGTACCTACCATAAATGTAGATGTTCGAGTGTATACACTGCTGCAGTCATTACACTTGGGTTATCCTGCCGTCAGGCGGTTCCCCAGTTGGCCTGAGTTCCAAAGTCTTGGTCCGGCGTCGGTTGCTGTCGCCTCCTCCCTGACGTCAGTGCGACAGGAGTATATAAGATGCAGCTGACGCCATTTTCTTCAGTTTTTCTTGCCCCAGATGTCAGATGCCCCCAAAAAGGTAGGAAATTCAAATTGCTAATAAAACATACATAAAAAAAGCAATCAACAACCTTCAGCTATCAGCAAATACTCCCTATAGGTAGTAAAGGGTAGAAGACATAGGTACGTACCAGCAAATAAGAGGGGAAGGAGGGAGGGTAACCTGGACTGCAGCAGTGTATATACTCGAACATCTTCATTTATGGTAGGTACAAAACTGTACTATGTTCATCGTGTTACACTGCTGCAGTCATAACACTTGGGTAGAATCCCAAAGCTGAGGTAGGGTGGCTGGTTCTATAAGGCATTAGGGGTGGCTATAAGGCCCTGCAGCACTCCAGTGGCAAAGCCAGCTCTGGATTTAGAATATAGAAACAGATGGTAATGCTTGGTGAAGGTATGTACAGAACTCCAAGTTGCTGCTTCTAAAATGTCCTTGGTAGGTACTCCTCTGAGGTAGGCAGTTGAAGTGGCTGTTGCCCTGGTGGAGTGAGATCTAATGCTGTTAGGTACAGGCTTCCCATGGTGTGTATAGCAGAAACATATACAGTGACCTATCCATTTTGAAATAGTCCGTTTTGAAATGGCTTTTCCCTGTGCTCCTGCAGCATATGCTACCAATAATTGCTCAGTTTTTCCTGAAAGCTTTGGTTTTGTCCAAGTAAAAGCGTAACTGCCTGTGTATGTCCAAAGAATGCAGTAGTCTCTCCCCTTTGTTCTGTGGATTTGGATAAAAAGTTGGCAAGTGAATAGTTTGGTTTAGAGCCACACTTGATACCACCTTTGGCATAAAAGTAGGGTTAGTTCTTAAAGACACCCTGTCTTGATGGAAAATGATGAAAGGTTCCACTGCCATTAGTGCCTGTAATTCTGAAACTCTTCCTGCTGATATTATTGCCAGGAGCAGAGCAGTTTTCCAAGAGATATATTTTAAATCTGCTGTGTTAGCTGGCTCAAAAGGATGTAAAGTTAATTTTTCCAACACGAAGTTGAGGTCCCAAGTTGGAGTAGGTGCTCTACGGGGCGGTCTTATGTTTTTAGCTCCTCTGAGGTACTGTTTTAGCAAGGGATTAGAGAAAATTAGTGGATCCATGTTGTAATGAGCAGAGATGGCAGAGGCATGGATCTTGATGGATGAAAAGGAGAGGCCTTTGTCCAGCATCTCAGTTAAATATTGTAGTATCTGAGGAATATTCGGGACAAGAGGGTCAAGGCTCTGAGCCTGGTTTCAGGCACAGAATCTCTTCCATTTATCCGAATAGGCTTTCCTGGTACTAGGCCTTCTGGCCTCCAGAATGACATTCATAACAGCGTTGGAGAGAGGCATTGCTTGCTTGACTAAGGAATCTTCCATGCAGCCAGGTTTAAAGTCTTTATCTGGCTGTGAAGTATCTGATTATTATGCTGAGGTCAGAAGATGCGGGATTTGAGGCAAAATCCAGGGTGGTCCTTGTGCTAAGTTCTTTAAGATTGGGTACCAGTGCTGGCGTGGCCAGTCTGGGGCAATCAGGATCATCTTTGGCTCTTCTTGCCTGGCTTTTACGAGTACCTTTGGAAGGAGAGGCAGTGGTGGGAAAGAATATACTTGTAGGTTTTTCCAGCTGAATCAGAAGGCATCCACTTTCCATGCTTGTAGATGGTAAGTCCTTGTGCAGAATTTCTGTAGCTGGCAGTTCATTGGGGATGCAAACAGATCTATGTCCGGGCTCCACCATTTTTGTGTTATCATTCTGAATATGTGTGGATTCAATTGCCATTCATGGGGATCCATGATGTTTCTGCTTAAGTCATCTGCCAGTGTGCTTTTCTCTCCTGGCAGGAATTGTGTTTGCAAATGAACTTGATAGGTTAGAGCTGTGTTCCACATGGTCATGGCTTGTCTGCAGAGGGGATAAGAGTGAGTGCCCCCTTGCTTATGTACCACATAACTGTGGTGTTGTCTGTCTTTAGTAGTAGTTGTCCTGGATGCAGAAGGTCCTTGAAAGCTATAAGGGCATTTTGTACAGCTAGCTTCTCTTTTTGATTGATGTGAAGATGCCTTTGTTCTGCGGGACACTTGCCCTGAATACATTTTCCTGCCATGTGTGCTCCCCAGGCGTAATCCGATGCATCTGTTGTCAACTGTTTGCCTGGCTGTGGGTTGAGTGAAAGGCTGTCCCTTGTTGAGGTGACAAGCTTGAGCCCACCATCGAAACTCCTGTTGAAGGCAAGGAATTAATGGTATAACTGTTTCCAAACTTTGACAGTGTTGAGACCAGACACTCTTTAGGTACCATTGTAGTTTCCTCATATGCAGTCTGGCATATGGAATTAGTAGTATGCAAGATGCCATGTATCCCAAGGCCTGGAGAATTTTTCTTGCAGGGAATTGGGTTCTTGTTGCCAACAATTGAAAATATTGAGTCAGTTGTCCTTGCTTGTCTGGCGTGAGATAAGCCATCTGGGCCGCTGTATTCAAGCTGGCACCCAGGAATATTATCTCTTGTGAGGCACTAGTTTTGATTTATTTTCATTTACTGTGTACCCTAGGCAACTTAATAACTTTTTTACAAACGCCAGATGCTTTAGAAGAATGTCCTTGCTCTCTGCTTGAATCAGGCAGTCGTCCAGGTACAGATAAATTTAAATTCCTTTCTGTCTGCAAAATGTAATTACTGGTGCCAGGCACTTTGTGAAGATCCTGGGCGCAGTAGATAAGTGAAAGGGCAGTGCAGAGAATTGGTAGTGCATTGAACCAGCTATGAATCTGAGGTATCTTCTGCAGTTTTGTCTGATAGGGACATGCAGGTATGCCTCCTTGAGGTCCAAGGTTACGAGCCAAGCTTTCTTGCCCAGCATGGGAAGAAGCTGCTGTAGTGTCAACATTTTGAATTTCGGAACATCCAGGTAAGTGTTTAGAGAAGAAAGATCCAGAATGGGCCTCCAGGCATTGTCCTTTCTGGGAACCAGAAAGAGTCTTGAGTAAAATCCTTGTCCTTGCTCCTGTGGTGGTACCTTTTGAATAGCTCTCATGTCCATGAGTGCTGTAATTTGTTTTTGAGCCTCTGCCCATTGATTTGGTGGCAGATTTGGCATTCCTTTTAACCTTGGCAGAGTGTGAAAGTGAAACCTGTAACCTTGAGATACAATGTTGAGAACCCATTTGTCTTTGGTGATCATATGCCAATTGTGATAGAAAAGTACCAGTTTTCCTCCCAAGGGGGCTGCCAAGAGAGAGCTGTTTGGCAGCTGTAGTGGGAAGTCATTGGGGCTGTTTTTTATATGAAAGATAGAAACACAACGAAAGACTAGTAATAAAGAAATAAAAGTAATCCGTAGACTGATATCACCGTTTATCAAAATTTATTGTTTACACACTTAGTGCTTTCACCCAACCAGTCCGTGGGTTTCATCAGAGTAAAAAACATTTAAAAACCTTGTTCAATTTTATATAATTCGAATCTCTCTTCAACCAATCACGTCTACTTTAATTAAATTATGATTTGAAATCAATAAATACTTTTCCTATTACTTTAGTTACCTTAATTCATTTAATTAAATTAAATTAGATTAAATTAGCAACACAACGCCTCACTTGTAATACAAACCAATAATGTTTCTCAGAAACAAATGCACATGTAAAAATAATACTTCTGTTTAAAAACTCCTTGTGTATGAACTTCATATACATCAAACCTAATTCATGAATATAACCTGGTATATAATTAATAAATTATACAATATTCCATAAATGTATCTATTTAAAATATTTAAAATATATCTGTTTAAAATATAAGTTTATATTAATTATATACCAGGTTATATTCATGAATTAGGTTTGATGTATATGAAGTTCATACACAGGGAGTATTTAAACAGAAGTATTATTTTTACATGTGCATTTGTTTCTGAGAAACATTATTGGTTTGTATTACAAGTGAGGCGTTGTGTTGCTAATTTAATCTAATTTAATTTAATTAAATGGATTAAGGTAACTAAAGTAATAGGAAAAGTATTTATTGATTTCAAATCACAATTTAATTAAAGTAGACATGTGATTGGTTGAAGAGAGATTTGAATTATATAAAATTGAACAAGGTTTTTAAATGTTTTTTACTCTGATGAAACCCACGGACTGGTTGGGTGAAAGTGCTAAGTGTGTAAACAATAAATTTTGATAAACGGTGATATCAGTCTACGGATTACTTTTATTTCTTTATTACTGTTTTTTATATGGTTGGGGCCTGTCTTCCCCTTCTTTCTGGCCTGATGCACCCCATTGTCGAGGCCTGTAAGGACCTAGTGGTTGACCTCTACCTCTTGGACATCTGTATCTGCCCCTTTGAGGTCTGTCTGTAACTGGAAAGGACCAATTCTTTGTTGGCCAATTTCTGCTAAATCGAGGAGGCTGAACCTGTAAGAAATCCTTCACCGTTTGCATAGATTTTGCCTTATCCTCCATTTTCTTTAATACCTCTTCTGCCTTAACTCCAAATAACACATCCTGCTGCAAAGCTGCATCCAATAGTTTTTGCTTGACATGATCCGGTAAAGTATGTTCTTTTAACCAAGCATGTCTTCTAATGACAGAACTGTAACTGCTGCTCTACAGGAGGCCTCTAAAGAATCAAAACCACATTGCAAAGTATGTTTTACCACTTGTTCAGCTGCATGCAATAAATCCTGCATTTCCTTAAAATTAGGAGGATCTGATTCTGGAAGCATTTTTTGTTTCAACTGAGACAGCAAAAATTGCTGATATTTTAGCATGTGAAACTGGCAATTTAAGGCCCTCATTGCTAAAGTTGCAGATGTATATACTTTCTTCCCCCATCTGTCTAATGCTCTGGAATCTCTGTCAGAGGGGACTGGATTCTTTGCTGATGAGGCCTTAACCCCTTTGGGTCCCTGAGAAATAGTTTCAGGGTCAGCAACAGGGCTTTTATAAAGAAATTTGTGAGAGTCAGGGACTCTGTAGTATCTGTCAGGCTTAACTGGGGCTGGAGGTAAAGAATCAGGATTTAAGCTGGATTCAGTATACACACCATCCACAATATCTAACACTGGCGGAATAGCAAAGGGTCTGTGTTGAGGTAATAAAAGGAAGTCTCTGAGCCTTTTCTTGGATTCTGAGTAATCCTGGCCTTCCCAATGGACATGCTCCCTCATTAAGGTTTCCCCAAAGGAGTAGTCCTCAGGCGGAGAGGCTGAAGGTATTGATTCCTCAGCATCACAATCCTCCTGCACTCTTCTCATCCCCTACCCTCTTCTGACTATTAATTTCCATACTCTGCCCTCCTCACTACCCTTATTCTTCCATCTTACCAGCTCCACTGCAACCTATTTACCTGTTCCACCTGCTCTCTCTGGGTTGGTACTGTTTACTGATTGTCTCCTGCTGCTCCCAACATGGTTTTAGACCTTTCCATAGCACTTCCACTGCTCTTCTCTCCTTTAAAGACTCTATCAACAAAAATCGCAATAATAACCTATTCTCCTCTGCTTTATTTCTCGACCTCTCGCATTTGATATGGTGAACCATCACCTTCTGCTAGACACTTTGAAATCTCTTTCCCTTGACTCTTTGGCATTGCGCTGGTTTAACTCATATTTGAAAGACAGGAAACAAGCAGTCCTTTGGGACAGCCATTTATCCTCTCAACTCCCAATCACTATCGGGGTCCCCCAAGGATCCATCTTAGGTCCCTTTCTCTTCTCCATATTTATAAATAAGAAGTTATGTACCTACCATAACGTTTCATGTTAGTTGTCTTCTTCTCGCCCTCTTTCTTGCTGGATGGGTTCGGAGTCGATCCTCGGCTCCGACTCGGCCAATACTAAAAGCTTGAGAGCTAATTCCACCGGCTTGAGGCTCCCCTATATCCCACAATGCTAGGCGGTAACTACTCAGATCTCGTTTGGTAGCTATACCAAGCAATACTAATCTCCAAGAATGGAGTAACAAATTTCAGAAGAAGAAACACAAAGAATTCCGGTCGGTCTGTCCAGGCTTGGGGGAAGGAGGGAGGGACGCAAGAAAGAAGGCGAGAAGAAGACAACTAACATGGAACGTTATGGTAGGTACATAACTTCTTAATGTTAAGATTCATAGATTAGTACTAAGCTAACTGCCCTTGTGAGCCATTGTAAGCCTAGCCAATTATCCCTTGTGAGATTCAAACCTTGCACCTTATGTTTGTAAGGCAAACACCTTAACCATTAGGCGACCCTCCCAACCCCTCTTTTTTTTAGCTGGATTTCAAAACCCACTTACAACTGAAACTCTTATGTTTAAGTTGTAGAGAATGCTTGGATTTCAACACCCACTTATAACTAAAACTCGTACATATAATTTGCATAGGCACTTGCATAATCATAAAACTGTGGTTTTTGCAACAATATTAGAAAACTAGAAAAAATCTAAAGGTATACCGAAACACACTAACTCCCTACTACAAATTCTCACTTTAAGAAGAAATAAAAAGATCTTTCAAAAAGAAAGATATTCTAGACAAATAACAAAAGATCTGAAATTCTATCAGTTGTCAATCTCGCCTTCATTCTTGCTGGATGGGACCGTGTCCCTAGCACCTTATCCCGGGTGGCCTATCGGAACAGACTCTTGAGAACAGTGGAACCAAAATTGGCACGGCTTCTGGAAACCATGTCCAATTTGTAATGTGAAATGAATGTATGAGGAGAAGCCCATGTGGCTGCTGCACAGATTGAGTCTAGTGGCAACCTGTCCTGAAAGGCTATGGATGTAGCTAATGCCCTAGTTGAATGAGGTCTAGGTCTTGAGGGTAATTTTTGATGTCTGATCTCATAGATGAAAGTAATTGTAGAAGTGAGCCATCTAGACAGAGATACTTTGGTAACTGGAAGGCCCAATCTTCCTTCTGCATATGACAGAAACAATTGATCAGATTTCCTGAGTTGTTTAGTTCTGTCTAAGTAATATCTCAGTTGGCGATGAACATCCAAAAAATGCAGCTTTTGCTCTGATCTATTTGAATAGTTAGGGAAAAAGACGGGGAGATGAATAATTTGGTTTAGGTTAATTTGAGAAGAGATTTTTGGTAAAAAGGATGGGTTCGTCCGGAGAGATACCCTGTCTTTGTGAAAAACTAGGTAAGGAGGACGACTGCAGAGGGCTTGGAGTTCTGATACTCTTTTTGCTGAAGTTATAGCTACCAGAAAAAGTGTCTTCCAAGAAAGCAATTTCAGAGAACATGAAGCCGCTGGTTCGAAGGGGGGAAGAATTAAAGACGCCAGAACCAAGTCTAAATCCCATTGAGGCGGAGGGTCTTTGATCGGAGGTTTGAGAAGAAATATACCTCTTAAGAAGGCCTTACAGAGTTTGTGAGCCATAATGCTGGATTCTGAAACACCAACATGAAAATTTGAAATGGCAGCCAACTGAACTCTAATGGTTGATGCAGAAGATCCTAAATGAAATAGTTCCGCCAGGAAGTCTAAAATAGACTGGATAGGTGCAGTAAAAGGATCAATGTTTTTCGATGATGCCCAAAGGGAAAAACGTTTCCATTTACTAGTATAAATCTTCCGGGTAGAGGATTTATGAGAGGCTATCAATATATCTCAGACCGAGCGAGATATTGAGGGAAGCCTGGCTAAGGTAGGAATTGGAGAAACCATGCTGTGAGGTTTAGGGAAGACAGAGATTGGTGCAGCTGACCCGACTGGTGGGTAATCAGATCTGGTACTGGGTCCAGATGCCAAGGCTGCTCCAAAAGGTAACGATGAAGAAAGGGGAACCATATCTGTCGAGACCAGTAAGGGGCAATGAGGATCATAGTCACTCTCAAGGCGATGGCTTTCTGAATTAGTTGAGGTATCCGTGGAAAGGGGGGAAAGGCATACAGAAGTCCCCGGGGCCAATCGTGGACTAGAGCGTCTCTGGTGGGATGGCCTGGCAACGGGAAGAGCGTGAAGAAGTCTTGACACTTGCTGTTTTGGGGAGTAGCAAAGATCGCAGCAAGGATGGCCCCATCTTAGAAATACCTCTTCTAGAACTGATGTCTTTAGAGACCACTCGTGGCATGAGAATTGCTCTGCTCAACCTGTCTGCAATGACGTTGGATTCCCGGGATATGCGCTGTCAGAAAACGCTGAGAAGAGATCGCCCATTGCCAAAGTCTGAGTGCTTCTCGACATAAAGGGTATGATCTGGTTCCGCCTTGTTTGTTGATGTACCACACCACGGACATGTTGTCCGTTTGAATTGCAATAGTCCCTTTGGGAAGAGAGTCGTGAAAGGCTTGCAACGCTAAAAGCACTGCTCTCATCTCTAGGACATTTATGTGCAAGTGGCACTCGAAGGGTTGCCACGTGCCCTGGACTGTCCTGCCCTGATAATGCCCCCCCCCCACCTGATCAGGGAGGCATCTGTTGTCAACGTGGCAACTGGAGGGGGGAGAGTGAAGGGTCTTCCTTGGAGAAGTTGAGGTGACGTGACCCACCAAGATAGTTGATTCTTGCATACTTGAGTTATCAGTATGGTATGGGACATTGGGAGTCGTTGAAAGGACCATTGGGTAAAGAGCATCCACTGGAGGATCCTCATGTAAAAGCGAGCTAAGGGGAGAAGGGGAATAGCTGCTGCCATGAGTCCTAGTACCTTTAACACTAGTCTGGCTTTGACTTTGACCAATTGCAACAGGAGGGATACTTGGTTCCGAATGTCTAAAACCCTCTGCTCTGTGAGTGTTGCTGAAAGAGTCTGTGTATCTAAGTTGGCGCCTATGAAAGTAATAGACTGACAAGGCGACAAGGCAGATTTTTCGAAATTTATTGAAATGCCTAGAGCTTGACAGGTTTGCATGGTGAAATTCCTGGATAGTAGAAGCTGATGCCTGGTGGTGGCAGTAAGGAGCCAATCGTCCAGATATGGAAACACCTGGAATCCCTGGCGCCTCAAGTGAGCCGTGACCACTGCCATGCATTTGGTGAACACTCGGGAGGCTGTAGTGAGACCAAAGGGCAGGGCTCTGAACTGGTAGTGACTGGCTCCCAGCCTGAAGCGGAGATATCTCCTGGAGCGTCGGTTCATTTTGATATGGTAGTACGCATCCTGAAGATCTATCGAGCACATCCAATTGTCCTGACCCAAGAAGGGTAGGATGGACAGTAGCGTGACCATCCGGAATTTTGTTTTCTTGACAAACTTGTTTAAGTGTCTGAGATCTAGAATGGGCCTCCAGTCCCCTGTTTTTTTTGGTACCAAAAAGAATTTGGAGTAGATTCCGGATCCTTGCTGGTCTGCTGGGACTGGTTGGATGACTCTTTTTAATAGCAGCTTTGACACTTCCAATGCTGCTTTTTTTCTTAGACCGGGTGGAACGTCTGGAAGGGATTTTTTTGGTTGAGTTGGAATGTGAATAAAGGGAATTTTGTAACCCTCGTATATGATCGACTGTACCCATTTGTCTTGAGTTAGGGAAAGCCAGGCTTCTGGGTACAGTGATAATCTTCCCCCGACTGCCTCCGAAGGTGGACAGCCGGGCAGCCCCTCAGGGGTGCTGAAAGGGTTTGTCAGAGAACACCTCTCTGCTACCCTGGTTTTGCGGACCTCCTCTGCCTCTGGGGCGGCGTCTATTATTATTCCCCCCTCTGCCTCTAGAGGAGAATCGGCCTTGTGTGTCAGATGAGACTCCCTGAGATTGTTTCCGGAACCACATCTTCCCTCCCCTCTGACCTTTGGGATAGGGTCTAGAAGGGGTGGAAAAACGGACTCCTACGGCAGAGAGAGTCTTACCTTCCACCTCGCACCTGGTCAATGTATCCTTCACCTGTGGACCAAACAAAGATGATCCGTCAAAGGGGGAATTGGTGAAGGACGCCTTGAAAGGGTCCGCAAAGTTGCATAGTCGCATCCAGGTGTGCCTTCGTAAGGCAATCCCTGTGCCTGCAGATCTACTCGCTCCATCTGCTGCGTACGAGACCAGTCGCATGGAGGAGTTCACAATTGAATTTAGGGTTGCCAACTGGGAGTTCATTGTGTCTTTGAACCCCTCAGCTGTAGGATCCTTCATCAGTTCACCCATATCCTTGAGTAAATCCCTTTGGAGACGGGTGAAGTGGCATAAGTAGTTCAGCGACCGCATAGAAAAGGTCGCTGACGAAAACATCCGCTTGCCGTACCTGTCCATGGTCCTAGATTCTTTATTAGGAGGATGGACAGGAACAGAAGGATCAGCTAATTCCTTCTTTGTGGCCGCAGCCACCACCATGGCATCAACCGGGACACCTTTGGATAAAAACTGTTTGTCTGAGGGAGCAGTGATAAATTTGGATGGTCTCCTCGGGGTGGGTTCCACTGAGTCAGGAGCCGTCCAAGCCTTCCTTGCCACCACTTCCATAAGGGGGTCAAAGGGAGGGGACACCCAGGAGGTAGAAGGGCGAGAACCAAACGCCTCAAGATACACCAACTCATCCTCCGAAGGGTTAAGGGCTGGCCAATTTCCCCTCTGTTTGAGGATTTCAAGGATGTCCGCAAAGGAGACATCCTCAGAGGGGGAACGGGGGGACCCTTCAGATTCCTCCAAGTCAGTGTCAGAGGTGATAGACTCAGGGGAGTCAATGCGCTTCCTCTTGCACTGCCTCTTCCTAGGGGGATCTCCTGCAGGGTCAGGAGAGACCTCGGAAGAGGAGGAAATTCCCAATGGGGAATCTTGAGGGGTTGGTTCTCTACGGTGTGAGACAAGGGGGTGAGCAGAAATCACCGCAGGCACTGTAGATGGAGGAGCTGAGGGAGCCGACTGCGGGGCAGAACCTGGTTCTAGCACGCTCCGCATGACCTCGAAGGCATCCCTGTCAGGCAAGGCCCGAGGCCCTCACCGAAGAGACAAGGACCCCTCCCGCACCAACAGAGACGGCTCGAAGCCGATGTCGGAGCCGAAGTCACCAGCGCCGAAGCCCCGAGAGGGAGAGCGGGGTCGGACAAGGGTCCGATGCCACTCGCCCCCTCGGAGCCGACGAAGGAAGCCCAGCGCCGAGATCCCTCCAAAGAGGAGATCGGAGCAGACGACGGAGCCGAAATGGATGGTATCGGATCCGACGCACCGACAGTGATGGCTCCAACAAGCCTTGGCTCCGAACTCGAAGGAGTCGGAGGAGGAATGTAATGAGGGATGGGAATAGCCAACGACTGATGAGTCGGGCTATGGAGCATTTGGGCCAGTGCCTCGGACTTAAGAAGTCTACTCACCACCCTCTGCAAATCATGGTCTGACAACCTGGAAGACCGAGAGGAATGTGATTTGTGACTCCGCTCCGAAAGGAGAGGAGATCCTGGTGCCGAGTGTACAGATCCGATGGAGGGGGACCTGGACCTCTTTCTGTAAAATGGCTCTGATAATGGTATCGGAGCCGATGGGGACTTACTAGCTTCGGCTCCAGCCGGAGCCGAAGTAATGGTAAGAGTAGATCCGATAGAAGGGGATCTAGATCTCTTTTTGGAATGTGGCTCCGATTGTATCGGAGCCGATGAAGACTTAACAGCCTCGGCTCCAGCCGGAGCCGAGGTAACGGTTTGAGGCCCAAAAACATCGGCTCCGGCCGGAGCCGATGTCGAAGCCTGCTTCGACATTACCACAGTCGACTCAAGAGCAGGAGTCGACTGTTTTGAAGTTTTTGAAGGTTTTCCCGAACCAGACTGAGTCGGGGGGCCTTCAGGCTTTAACAAACCCCTTAAAATGAGTTTGTTCTTGCGCTCCTGCAGGACTCGAGGGCTGAAATCATGGCAGACAGCACATGAGTCCTGCAGGTGCACAGGCCCCAGGCAATACACACAAGAAGTGTGACCGTCTGTCAGAGACATTTTCTGACAGCACGAGTCACACTTCTTGAAGCCTGAGACCTTTTTTCTTAGACATTGTAAAAGGGAGTGCCTGACAACAGAAACACACTACAGACACACCCTGTATAAAATAATTATTAAAATATTCATCTAAAAATTAAATATTAACTAAAGGCTAAAACAAGCCACAAACACACACACACAAGCCCTTAACTGAAAAAGAGGATAACTAAATTAGTCAGTAAAGGACTGGGGGAGGGGGAGGGGCCGAAGGCCTACAAGATAAGGGGAGAAAAGGGGAAAGGACTCGACAAACAGGGGTCGAGTGATCTAAATATTTAAATTAAACTAAAAGGTTAAGTTATAACAACAAAAAAGGTCTTTCAGAAGTACCTAATAAGGTAAAAGTTAAACTCACCTGCCTGAGCCGGTAGAAAAGCACCTCGTCAGCTATAGCGGCAAACGAGATCAGGGTAGTTACCGCCTAGCATTGTGGGATATAGGGGAGCCTCGAGCCGGTGGAATTAGCTCTCGAGCTTTTAGTATTGGCCGAGTCGGAGCCGAGGATCGGCTCCGAACCCATTCAGCAAGAATGAAGGCGAGATTGACAACTTAACATTAACCTGTCTACTTCACTCCCAACATCCTCATGCATTTAGTATGCAGATGATTCAACACTCATCTGTTCTGCTGTATCTCCAGCTGAACTTCATTCTTCCACCCAAAAAGTCTTTACAGCAGCAGAAAACTGGTTCCAACATATCTGTCTCCTCCTTAATCCCCCCAAAAAACTAATTATTACTTTTTTCTCCAACCCTCAAATCTGCCCCCTTCTCCTTTTCTATTCTCTCTGACAATGGCACTATCATTGCACCTGATTGTTCCACTAAACTTCTAGGCTTTACAATAGATAATCAACTAAACTTTGATTCCCACATTGACCTAACCATCAAAGCTGTCAATAAAAAGATAGGTGCCCTCTATAGACTTAAGCCCTTTTTTACAGCAACTACCAGGGTGTCTCTAGCACAAACTCATCTCATCTCTACATTAATATATGCCTCTCCATCCTTTATCAACCTATCAAAATCTAACCTTCAGAAACTTGCCACATCCTACCACAGCATTGCCAGGTTTGCCACAGGTTCCCAATTTCATACCCATCATTGTATTAACCTCAAAAAACTTGGCTGGCTTCAACTTCAAAATCTTATTCTTCTACATCAATTAGTTACCACCCATAAAATTCTCCATTACCCTACTAATACACCCATACTTAACAACCTTGTTACCCCTTACAGGAATCTTACTTCCCTCCGCTCAGCTAACAAACTGCTAGTAGCTACTCTCAAATCTTACAATAAATCTGGTGACTCATTGTTCACAAATGTTGTTGGCTCATACTGGAATAAACTTCCTACAGAACTAACTACTTTAGGCTCATCACAACTTTTCAAGAAACAATTAAAGAACTATTTCAAATCACACTGGCTTTGCCCTTGCTCAAATCCTGACTGACCACAGCATCCAACTTTCATTATAGTTTCTCTCCATTACCTGTTGTTATACATCCATCTCTTCTACCTGTCTCTATCACTAGTACTACTCCTCCTCTGTAGCTTACCTAGCATCCACTTGGATATTACTATTCCTATAATATCACTTTCTCTTTACACTAGATATATTACTGCAACCTGTCATCTCATCTATTATTTAAACCTGTATGTTGCTTCCTGCTGTGCAAATCTGGTTCTTAAACTATTGCCTGGCACAAATGTTTATCATAATTGTTAATTCTGCAAATATTGTATAAATTCTATTGTTTGTTATTATTTTTTGTCATTTACAATTCCTGCTTCTGCAAAGAATATGGGATTAACGATCCTAGCATTATTTTTTTATCTGTTAAATTGCTGCTGTACTGTCACTATGCTACATTGGAATAGTTTTTTTTTTCTCTTTAGATTTTTATATTTGTCTCTTACTGTGCTGTTTTTTTTATGTTTATTTAATAGTATATATAGTGGAGCTTTTCTCCTCGGGCCTCTGCTGAAAATGGACATATATCCAGCCAGACTAGCCCGGTCAACAAATGTAAAATAAAATAAAATAAATAAGGGGGTAAGGAGTATCCTGGGTCTGAGGATGAGTCTGAAGAGATGGATACCTGGTCGGATGAATCATAGTCTTCATCCTGTCCAGGGCTTTTATCAGGAGGGTGATGGGACCCCCTGATCAGAGTGATTAGGTCTTCGGCCATTTTGAGCATTTGTTTCTTAGGCATGGAGGCCTGTCCTGGAGAATGCCATATTTGTTTCTTTGTTTTTAAAGGAGGTTTAGACTTAGCAGAAGATTTAATGCTTAACTGAGTAGGTCTGAAAACACCCTCTGAAGCTACGGGTTGTTCAGCTACTCCGGATCCCTCTGCAGAGTTAGTTTCGGTAGGCTGAAAATCTTGTGCGTCCGAAGGCCCAGCCATCTCCACTTGGGAGTCAGAGGTGGCCTGTGGTTCTAAAGAAGCGGTTGTCAGGGGCTGCGAAGGCACCTCGCTGAAAACCGGAGAACCGGCGACTGGCCTAGAAGAGGCTTCATCGTCAGTTTTGGGCCTCGGATGCCTATCCTTGTCTTTGCGCTTTTTATGTATGCCGGTCGTCGGAAGTTCCGACGGCATAGTGTAATTGAATTTTCTGCCAAAATAATGTTGGGCAAAATCAAACCGATGTTTAATAGTGCGCTTGTTAAACCTAGCACAAAACCGACAACCAGTGACATCGTTGTCTGGGCCTAGGCATGAGATACAATAAGAATGGAAATCCTTATGAGGCATTTGCTTCCACAAGAAATACAGTTATTAACTTTTACTGACATCGGTCTGAGGCAAGAAAAAGTTTCCCCAACGGGGTACTTAGCTTTGTAGAAGGCTTCGGTTCTGGATTCGGAATGAAAATCTCAGGAGTAGGCTGACCGGCACTTGCGAACTGCTTTTGCTTCGGGCACTGCGCGGAAAGAAAGACTGAAGAAAATTGCATTGGCTGCATACCCCTGTCGCACTGACGTCAGGGAGGAGGCAATAGCAACTGACGCTGGACCAAGACTTTGGAACTCAGGCCGATTGGGGAACCGCCTGATGGCAGGATAACCCAAGTGTAATGACTGCAGCAGTGTAACACGATGAACATCCAATAGTATATTCAACAGACAATCAACAGTCATGTGATAAAAAATTTTAAAAACATATCCATCAAGCATATTCCCTATCTGGGATATATAGAACATTTGAAAAATGTCTTCTTAAGAATAAAATATATTAAACTAATATAAATATAAATATAAATATATAAATATACTATATAAATATCATCTTTCATTATCTAAAAACCCTATTCTTTAACACAGGTTTAATACAAATTTTGTCATCCAGACCTTTCCCTTTATTCCCTCTCATTCTAATTATCCACTTTAACTCACACATCTCCACCTTGCTCCTAATATCACCCCCACATTCACTTTGAGCTATTATTTCGATGGCCATAAATCTAAATGCATGCTGCTTACCAGGGGTAATCACATGTTTAGCCAGAGCATTAATGCATATTGAACTATTAATATGATAAATATGTTCTCTAACTCGATCACGTAATCTTCTGTCTGTTTTGCCTATGTAGAAGCTCAAGCATACTTGGCATATAGCTAAATACACTAAGTGACACGTATCACAAGTTGCTCTGACCTTAAACTCAAGCTGTTTGCCTGTGTCAGGATGTATAAAATTCCCACTACTATCCATATAGTTATACCAGTTACATCTAGAGCACGGAAACATGACAATCAGTAATGTTTCTTGCGTTATGATTATAATTCTTGGAATAACAAAGCATTCTTTTTAAATTTTTTTTATTTTTATAGACAAAATTTGGTATGTTCCCAACTATGGTGCTAACATCAGCATCCATGTTAAGTATCTGCCAATTACTTTTGAACACTTTATCTTTTTAATAAATCCATGGTGATGTTATGACATAATAAGCAATCCAATAAACTGTCATTGACTTTTCTCACCATTACATCTATTTCAGCCCTAGAAATTTCAGCATAAGTGTCAGCATCATTCAACATTTCCAACAGTGAAATGTCATAAAAATCTCTATTCATTACTGGGCCACCTTTATCTGCAAGTCTAATGGCAATGGTGTCATCAGCACATAACTTTTTAAGAGCTCTATATTCATCTAAACTCCGGATTAATTGTTTTTTTGAGCTTCAGATAATTAAAACCTAGATCTAGGTTTAACTTCTACCATCTAATCAAGATACTTACAATATTAGCACTAATAATACGACAACGAACGGTTTTAAAAAATTTAGTATGTATGTACCTGTCAATAATGCTGCTGTTGAAATTTTCGAAAAAATGTGTGAGGATGAAATTTTTAACTTGTTTACTAAGAAAGATATGACCTTATTAGGTTGTAACATTACCATGGATGTATTTAAATATTTAACATGTGAAGAACCATTGATTCCTACCTTACAAGGTCTACCAAAAGTACATAAAGATCTGCACAAACCACCCTTTAGACTTAAAGTGTTGGGTAGGGGGTGGTACACTGAAAACATGTCTATTTTTGATGAAAAGCACTTGAGATCTGTGTTGAATGAGATTGTATATGTACTGAAAGACATAAAAATTTTTCTAAATGATTTATATACATTCTTATCAAGTAAGCAGCTGCGTGCAACTTAATTCTTCAAACTATGGACGTACAACCTTTATTTACATGTATACCGAAAGATGCTGGTATTGACATGTTAAAGGAATACTTATGTATTTTCAGCCATTATGACGGTGCTTTTATTGAGTTACTGTGTTTGCTCATGGAACTAATTTTAGAGAACAATGCATTTATATTTAGGGATTCAATTTATTTACAACAAAATGGCTTAGCACATCTAGTGCCAATCCAATAGCTATGCCAATATTATAATGGCTCATTGGGAAAGTAGACATGCTTTGAGAGCGTTTAAGCAAGTGTTTTTTTTTATCACAGATTTGTAGACTACGTTTTTTGATATGGGATGGTGATGTAGAAGCATTAATCAAGTTCCTTGAATATTTAAATTCAACAACATCATTTTTGAAGTTTACTCTGAATTACTCTAGAACATCGCTTGACTTCCTAGATGTAACTATATTTAGGACAATTGAGGGCAATATTTCTACTAGAACATTCAGGAAACAATGTCATAGAAATAATTATCTTCATAGGAGGGGTATGCATCCCCGCATATACATCGAAATATAATCAATAGCCAAGGATTACGGGCATCAAGGTTGAATGTGATCAAAACTGACTTTAAAATGAGAAATGCATGAGCTTCAAGCCAAATTTGAAGCAAGGAGGTATAATACCTATGAGGTGGATACAGCTCTTAAGAGGGTAACATCCATGTGAAATATGGGGGGTAGACCCTACTATTCAGAAGGGCCATAGGATGTGAAACAAAGAAGGCTGAATACATGCCTACATGTACCTTGACATACTCAAGTAATATTAAAAAGATAGAGAAAGTGTTCAAAAGTACTTGGCAGCTACTTAACAAGGATACTGATGTTAGCACTAGAGTTGGGAACACACCAAATTTTGTTTATAAAAATAAGAAAAATTTAAAAAGAATGCTTTTTTATCCCAAGAATTATAATAATGCAAGAAACATTACTGACTATGGCACATTTCCGTGCTCTAGATGTAACTGGTGTAACTATATGGATAGTAGTGGGAATTGAATACATCCTGACACAGGCAAACATCTTGAGTTTAAGGTCAGAGCAACTTGTGATTCGTTTCACTTAGCGTATTTAGCTATATACCAAGTATGCTCGAGCTTCTACATAGGCAAAACAGACAGATGATTACGTGATCGAGTTAGAGAACATATTTACCATACTAATAATTCAATATGCACTAATGTTCTGGCTAAACATGTGATTACCCATGGTAAACAGCATACAATTAGATTTATGGCCATCGAAATAATAGCTCAAAGTGAATGTGGGGGTGATATTAGGAACAAGGTGGAGACGTGTGAGTTAAAATGGATAATTAGAATGAGAGGGAATAAACGGGAAAGGTTTGAATGACAAAATTTGTATTAAACCTGTGTTAAAGAACAGGGTTTTTAGATAAAAAAGATGACATTTATATTTATACAGTATATTTATATTAGTTTAATATATTTTATTTTTTAGGAAGACATTTTCTCGATGTTCTATATATCTCAGATAGGGATTATACTTGATGGATATGTTTTTAAAAATCTTTATCACATGACTGTACTGATTTGTCTGTTGAATACTATTGGTTATGGTTCTTTTAAATATTTTGAATGAAATTGGAGAGTACTGTCTGATGAAGTGGTTATAAATACCACAAAAGCGCTTATAATAAACGTTTAAACTTTCGCCTCTAAATTTATTTTTGGTATATGTTTGTGATCTGCCTTGGGTTGCCTTACCAGTGTTCTATTTGGCTATTATTTTTCATTTACTTGAATTAGTAACAAGTTTTAAGAGAAAGCAATCTAAGGTCCTTAATCCCATCATTCATGCATGCAATAATGAGAATAAGCACACTATTTTTGCTTTTGTCATGCTCTTTTAAGCATGTTTTTTTTCTTACATTGCAGTGCCTACATTTCTTAAAACTGACAAAAAGAAAGAGAGAAGGGAGAAAGAAAGGAAAAAATAAAAGCAGCACCTATTTGCAACCCCCATTACACTTAAAAATAACTGAGAAAACTTTACTTTATACCAAGCAAAGTAAACCATACACCACAAAATAGTACTACTACGAACATTTTTTTAATTTACTTACAGTTAACTTTCTCCTATCTCTTCCCCAAAGCATTTTTTCGAGCATTAATGACATGAGGTAGGGTATATACTTTAGAGTCCCCCACAGGTCCAAGAAATTCTGAAAAAAGTCCAATATTTCCAAATTTTCTTGTTCTGTCATTTTTTACAAATAGTATTATTGTACTGTAATCCCACATTAAGTTATTGGTTTTATTACTGTTCATCTCCATCTCCCAAAACCAGTCTCTGCTTCATTTCCAACATACTCTCAATTCTTCTAGTCAGCTCTCATGCTCTCTTAATTCTCTCCATCATTTTCCATTGAAACAGTGGAAAAGGTTTCACAGGTACTGTTGTCTTTATTACCAGAAGACGTCCGTTTCACAGCTCACTTTTTTGGACAAACTAATTTCCTCCTTAGCATGCACTTCATCAAAAAATTATTTTCTCCTTCCAGGGAAGAATACCTTGAAGACATCTGGGTACAGCAGTTTGAATATCAGACCTGCTTCTTGACATTCCCTGAATAGTCAAATGAATTTACTCCTCTTCTGCCTTGTGTACAATGAGTAATAATTCTCCACAAACACTGCTGTCTCCCACTTTTAGTATTTCGTCCCTCTACCCCAGATTTTTTCAGAATCAACTCCTTCTGCTGGTGGGATTGCATCTTTCCTATTAAAGGTCTAGGTTGCTTTCTCATAGCTAGGTTTGGAGCATACACACAATGTGCCCTTTCAACTAATAACTCCTGCTGTGGAATACCACTCTTGTTGTTTATTTGTGCTCTGATAACATTAATGCAGTCTGTTCCTTCCAGCTTCACTGGTATAGCTGAAAATCTCGGGTTTTTCCTACGTGCCCTGTCCTCTAATTGTATTATTTTTTTAAACATCTCTTCAATCTCTTCCTGAGCAGTCTCATATTCAGCCAGCCTTTTCTTCATCTCAGCCTCTATTTTTTTGCAGCTTTATCATCTCATCTGAATATCTGTTTAAAGCTCCTTCCATTTTTTAAGCCTTTTGTTGTTTGTGTTGATACACTCCATCAATGTTTCATTTATGTTAACGAGGTCTTTGTGCAGCTGTCGTATATCTTCCTGTAGGTTACTGGAAGTCATGTCTGGAGGTTGCACTGCGTTTTGCTGAACAGATGCAGAACTTTCCCCAGTCAGTGTTACTTTCACACTTTTTGTAGTTGATTTTCCCCAGGTGCTCTGTAATTCTTTTTTCCTGGAACCCAGGCAGTACACTTACTAGCCAGTTGCTGAAATTTACCCATAAACACAAAAGTCTATTGGCCTTCTCTGTTGAATTTCTGTGTTCACACTGGGAGAGCTAGAGTTAAGCTGTTACTCAATGTGCAGCCATCTTGGTAGTCTGCCAGCATCTGTCCTTGGTGTCCCACACACCCCGCACTTTTACATCTCCTGAAACTGCTTCCTAAGGAAAGTGCAAGGCATCTGTGATGACTGACTATTTTTGGACGGGGGGGGGGGGGAGTGGGGACCTGGATTTAAGGATCTCTGTTATCTCCACCAAATGATTCCTCTTCTGGCAAACCCCAGCACATGGATTTGAAAAGACAAAGGATACTGGTGCTGAGACCAGAGAGAATTCAGATACCACTTTATCTTTCTCATGTGGAGTCTTGCCAGGGGTATTATGAGAATCACACAAGCCATGAGACACAAAATTCTGAGGTGTTCTCTGACAGTGTCAGATGTTTGAGTGGAAAACCTTAAAAATAGATCTGTTTTTCTGCGGAAGACAAGATCTTTGAACTGAGATGCCTAGTTGACATCCCAGAACACAATCCTCTGTGAAGGAGTTAAGGAAGACTTTTGAATGTTTTCTTGGAATCCCTGCTTGTGTAAGAGATCTCTCACCAAACAGTGAGATTCCTGACACTTTGAAAAACAAATATGCAAAGGTAAGCAAGTCATCTAAATATGAAAAAAATTGAGGATACCCTGTAGCCTGCAATGAGCTATAAAAAGAGCTAGACACTTTGTGAACACACTCTGTGCAATGGATAGCTCAAAAGGTAAGTAGAGAACTGATAACGTAATTCAGACACACAAAACATTAGACATCTAAAGTCTGGATGAATAAGGATGCGATCATAGGCATTTGTAAGTCTAGTGTTACCAGGAAACTAGAAAGAGGAAGAAGAGGTAACAGGTTGTGAAGTGACATCATTTTGAATTTGGGCACTATCACAAAAAGGTTTAGGAAGGATAGATCCAGAAAGTACAGTTGCGTACATTTACCATAAATGTAGATGTTAGAGTGTATTCCCTGTTGCAGTCCTAACCAATGGGTTATCCGGTTCCCGGTAGCCCTCGATCGGCCAGAATAACAAAGGTAAGTAAACATGACATCAGCTGTCGGTTGTAAAGGACGTCAGGACATCTGATACAAAGAGAGGCAGCCAACGTCACTTCCTCAGTCTTTCTTGCCATAGCAGTCAGAAGCCCCCAGAAAACAAGGCTTAAACCAAAAGCAACTTTGGCAAATAATACCAAATTTAGCCTGTACCTTAGGAAAAGAGAGTAGGAGAGGACCAAAAAAGGGGGAAGGAGGGAGGGAAACCAGGACTGCAACAGTGAATACACTCTAACATCTACATTAATGGTAAGTGTACACAAAGTACAATTGTGTACACTTACCATAAATGTAGATGGTCGAGTGTATTTACTGTTGCAGTCATTACATTTGGGTTATCTGCTTGCAGTAGCCCTCAGTCAGCCTGATTAAAAAGTCTTGGGTCCTGCGTCGGATGCTGTCCCTTCTTCCATGACGTCAGGTTGTCAGGGGTATAAAACATGCAGCAGACACCATTACATCAGTTTTTCTTGTCTCAGATGTCAGGTGTCCCCCTAATGGGAAGCAATTAATTAAATCTATAATTACAAGGATATACCTCCAACAAAAAAGCAAATACACCAAAAAGCTTTTTGCGCATAGTAAGGGAGAGCAGAGGTATAGCCAAAAGAAGTAAGGGGGCTGGAGGGAGGGTAACCAGGACTGCAAAGTGAATGCACTCGAACATCTACATTTATGGTAAGTGTACACAACTGTACTATGTTCTTCGTGTTTAACTGTTGCAGTCATTACACTTGGGAAGATTCCCAAAGCTAAGGTTGGGAGGAGGAATTTAAATAGAATTAAGACCAGCTATAAGGCCCTGCAAGACTGCAGTGACAAAGCCAGCTTTAGATTTAGAGAAAATGGACAAATGATAATGCTTGGTGAAAGTATGTACAGAACTCCAGGTAGCAGCTTCTAGGATGTCCCTGGTAGGGACGCCCCTGAGAAAGGCTGTGGAGGTAGATGCAGCCCTGGTTGAATGGGGTCTGATGCCCTGTGGGACAGGTTTTCCATGGTGCTTATAGCAAAAATGAATGCAGTGGCCTATCCATTTTGAAATGGTTTGCTTTGAAATAGCTTTCCCCTCTGTCCCTGCAGCAAATGCCACCAACAGTTGTTCAGATTTCCTTTGAGGTTTAGTCCTGTCCAAGTAAAATCTAAGTTGTCTGTGCACATCTAAGGAGTGCAGTATCCGTTCCCCTTTGTTCTGTGGGTTAGGAAAGAATGTACGCAAATGAATGGACTGATTAAGAGCCACACTGGATACCACCTTGGTCATGAAGGAGGGATTACTTCTGAGGGACACCCTGTCCGCATGAAAGATGATGAAAGGCTCCACTGCTATAAGGGCCTGTAATTCAGATACCCTTCTTGCAGAAGTGACTGCTAAAAGGAAAGCTGTGTTCCATGAAAGGAATTTTAAATCTGCAGTAGCAGCTGGCTCGAAAGGAGGAGGAGTGAGTTTCTGCAAGACAAAGTTAAGGTCCCAGGCTGGAGTTGCTCTCCTGGGTGGTCTTAAATTTTTGGCCCCTCTGAGGAACTGCTTGAGCAGTGGGTGAGAGAAGAAGGGAGGCTCTGTGCTGTAATGAGCTGAAATGGCTGAGGCATGAATTTTGATGCAAGAAAAGGACAAGCCCTTATGAAGCATCTCAGTCAAGTATTGTAGAATCTGAGGTAAATTGGGCACTGCTGCGGTCATCCCTTGAGATTGATTCCAGGCACAAAATATTTTCCATTTTGCAGCATAAGATTTTCTAGTACTAGGCCTCCTTGCATCTAAAATGATATCCATCACTGATTTACTGAGGGGTGGTAAAGGAGAGATTAGGTAATTAGCCAGGCTGCTAGGTTCAGGGTTTGCAGCTGAGGGTGCAGAATCTGGTTCTCCTACTGAGACAACAGGGAAGGAGTCTGAGGCAGGTGCCATGGGACCAAGTGTGACACACTGCGCAAGAGGGGGTACCAGTGATGGCATGGCCAAGTCTGATGCAATTAAAATCGTCCTTGGCTTGTCCTGTTTGATCTTTAGTAGTAACTTGGAGAGCAGAGGCAGAGGAGGAAAGGCATAAACTGATAGGTTTTTCCAACTGAAGGATAGAGCATCCACTTTCCAAGCTAGCTTGTAAGGAATCCTTGTGCAAAATTTGTCCAATTGATGGTTCTGGGGGGAGGCAAACAGGTCTATATCAGGGCTCCCCCACTTGCTTGTCAACATGTTGAAAATACTTGCTTCCAGCTTCCACTCGTGTGGGTTCATGAGGTTTCTGCTTAGTCTGTCTGCCAGTGTATTTAGTTTCCTGGCAGGAATTGAGCTTGTAGATTCACTTGGTAGCTCAAGGCTGTGTTCCACAATGCCATGGCTACTCTGCAGAGGGGTTAAGAATGTGTACCTCCCTGCTTGTTTATGTACCACATGACAGTGATGTCCGTCTTTACCATTAGTTATCCTGGAAGAATGTGGTCCTTGAAGGCTGTCAGAGCATTCTGTACAGCTAACATTTCCTTTTATGTACAGGTGCATTTGACTTGGGTTCCATTTGCCCTGAATGCACTTCCCAGCCAGGGAAGTCCCCCGTGCATAGTCTGATGTGTCTGTTAAGGTTTGGGTGGCAGGGGGTAGTGTGAATGGTAGTCTCCAGTTTTGGTGGCAGACCTCTGCCCACCAAAGGAACTCTAGGTGTAGGCAAGGTATGACAGGAATCATTGCTTCTAGATCCTGTGAATGTTGACAGCATAGGCTTTTCAGATACCACTGTAGTTTCCTCATATGCAGCCTTGCATATGGAATTAGAAGACTGCAGGAGGCCATGAACCCCAAGGCTTGCAGTATTTGCCTTGCAGATAGCTGGGTTTTTGTGGCCACTTGTTTGAAGTAGGTTGTCAAATGAATCCGTTTCTCTGACGAGAGGAAAGCCATCTGGGAAGTTGTATTCAAGCTTACTCCCAGGAAAATAATTTGTTGACAGGGTACCAGGTGTGATTTCTTTTCGTTTATGGTGTACCCCAGACAAGTCAGCACCCTTTGAACAAAGGCCAGATGATTCAGAAGTATGTCCTGGCTTTCTGCCTGAATTAGACAATCGTCCAGGTATGGGTATATTTGAATATTTCTTTGCCTGCAAAATGCAATGACTGGAGCTAGGCACTTTGGGAATACTCTGGGAGCAGTAGATAAGCCAAAGGGCAGTGCAGAGAACTGATAGTGCATGTAGCCTGCTTTGAAGCGTAGGTATCTTCTGCAAGACTCCCTGATAAAATAAGCATACCTGCACATCCCTAAGTCTAGTGTTGCCAACCATGCATCTTTGTCTAGCATAGGAAGTAGCTGGTAAACAGTCAGCATTTTGAATTTTGGAATCACCAGAAAGGTGTTTAGAGAAGCAAGGTCCAGGATAGTACGCCATGTATTGCCCTTTCTAGGTACCAGGAAAAGTCTGGAATAGAAACCTTGTCCCTTTTCCTCTTCTGGTTCCAACTGAATAGCCCCCCATACTTAAGAGAGAGAGAACTTGATTTTGGGCCTCTGCCCACTGATTTGGGGGTAGATCTGGCCACCCGCTTGGTGTTGGTAACGTGTGGAAGTGAAATCTGTATCCTTGGGACACTATATTTAAAACCCAATTGTCCTGAGGTAATGAGTTCCCAGTTTTTGGCCTGCAGACCAATTTTTCCGCCTAAAGGAGGATTCAGTTGGGAAGTGCTTGGAAGTTTTAAAAGCAAGTCATTGAGAGTGTTTTAAATAGGGGGGAGTCTTACTACTCCCAGATTTGGGTGAGGAAATCCCCCACTGCTTAGTCTTGTGCGTCTCCTGGGAATGAAATCTGGGGTTTCTGCTGTGTTTGGTTTTGGCTTGAGAAGACCTGGAAGGGGCTGGAAAGGACCAATTCTTAGAGGGCCAGTGCCTACTAAATCTAGGAGGCTGAACTTGCAAGAAATCTAACAGTATGCATAGATTTAGCTTTATCTTCCATCTTTTTAAGAACTTCCTCAGCTTTGTTGCCAAACAGGCGGTCCTGATTTAAGGGAGCACCCAACAGTTTAGCTTTAACATGATCAGGCAAAGATTGCTCCTTAAGCCAAGCATGCCTTCTGAGCACAGACCCAGTTACAGCAGCCCTGCAAGAGGCCTCTAATGAATCAAATCCACACTGCAAAGTATGTTTACCAACCTGTTCAGCAGAATGCGTTAAATCCTGTAATTCTTTATTTTCAGCACATTCAGGAATCAACATCATTTTCTGTTTAAGCAACCCAATAACATGTTGTTGATACTTTAACATATGAAACTGGCAGTTTAAAGCCCTAACAGCCAGGGTTGCAGAAGTGTAAACCTTCTTAACCCATTTATCCAGCGCCCTGGAGTCACTACCAGAAGGGGTAGGATTTTTAGCAGTGGAAGCCTTAATGCCCTTGGGGCCCTGTGAAATAATCTCTGGAGCCACAATAGGATTTTTAAAAAGAAAATTGTGTGAATCAGGAACCCTGTAATATCTGACAGGTTTTCTGGGAGCAGGAGGTAAGGAATCAGGGGCCAAACTAGAATCCGAAAAGGCATCATCAACAATGTCTAGTATAGGAGGTATAGCTAAAGGCCTATGCTGAGGCAGGAGTAAAAAATCCCTAAGCTTCTTTTTTGAAAAAGAAAAATCCTGGCTTTCCCAGTGGAAATGCTCCCTTAGATTATGTAAGGTTTCACCAAAAGAAAAATCCTCTGGAGGGGAAGCAGAGGGAATAGAGTCCTCTGCATCAGAATCCTCATAAGTAGATAAGGGCAAATCCAGATCATCAGAAGAATCAGAAAAATCTGAATCCTGGTCAGAAGATTCATAAACAACTTCACTCCTAGGTCTCTTAGAAGGGGGAGGTTGGCTTCCCCTGATTAAAGTTATAAGATCTTCACTCATTCTTATCATTTGTTTTTTAGGCATAGAGGCCTGAGCATGTGGCCTGGGCGTCTGTTTCTTAGGCATGGTTCGAGATTTAGGCCTAAATGAAGAAGGAGGCGTTGGTTTAATATGCAAGTCCATAGGCCTGAATACACCCTCAGAAGCCGGTGTCTGCACAGCGGCTCTGGACCCATCCAAGGTAGAGACATCTGCAGGTTCCACAGTTGAAGCATCTCGTGGCATACTGGACTCCGAATGGGTCTCAGTAGAGGCCTGTGAATCAGTAGTAGCGGGTATCAGGGGCTCTGAAAGCATCTCACTGAGTACCAGCGAACTGGCGACTGGCTTAGAAGCGTCGTCGGCAGCTTTGGACCTAGGTGGCTTGTCTCTGTCTTTATCTTTGCATTTTTTCGGAATACCGGTAGTCAGATGGCTAACCGACGACATTTCTGGATAATTAAACCGAGAACCAAAATATTTAGAGGCGAAAATATACCGATGACGGATAGTGTGCTGATTAAATAAAGCACAAAACCGACAGCAAGGTACGTCGTGGTCAGGGCACAGGTAAGGAATACAGTTGTTGTTGTGTCTTTCGGCTTTTTCCCGGTTAGGGGTCACCACAGCGGAACTCCGGTCCGCTAATGATTGGCAGTTGATTTTTACGTGCTGAGTTGCCAGCCCTAACGCACAACCTTCAACGAAGGTACGCTCATTCAACCATGTCTCCACACAGACGACGCTCTAGCTGAGAGTCGAACCGGTCAGCGTCTTACTGTGAGGCAACAACGCTACCGCAGCACCACCACCGCGGATGGGTAAGGAATACAGTACAAATGAAAATCTTTGAGAGGTATTTGCTTTCCACAAGTAATGCAATTATTAACTTTTACTGACATCGGTAAGGAGCAAGAAAAAGTTTCCCCAATGGGGTACTTAGCTTTAGTTGAAGACTTCGGTTCTGAAACGCGAAAATGAAAAATTTCAGGAGTTGGCCGACCGGCACTTGCAAACTGCTTCTGCTTTGGGCACCGCACAGCAAAAAAGATGGATGTAATGGCGTCGGCTGCATGTTTTATACCCCTGACGACCTGACGTCATGGAAGAAAGGACAGCATCCGACGCAGGACCCACGACTTTGTTAATCAGGCCGACTGAGGGCTACTGCAAGCAGATAACCCAAATGTAATGACTGCAACAGTGAAACACGTAGAATATCTGTACTATGTTCATCGTGTTTCAGTCCTAACCAATGGGCTGATTACCAAAGCCCAGAGAAAAGGGAGGAGAAACCAACATAATCAAGGATTGGAGATAATGCCCTGCAGAACAGCAGTGGAAAACCCTGGCCTGGCTCTAGAAAACAAAGGCAAATTATAATGCTTTGTGAAAGTGTGAACAGAAGACCATGTGGCAGCCTCCAAAATGTCTTTAGTAGGGACACCCACTTAAAAAGGTTGAAGTGGAAGCTGCTCTAGTTGAGTGGGTCCTAACCCCTTGAGGAGGAAACTTGCCATGAAAGGAATAACAAAAAGTAATACAATGTGCAATCCATTTAGAAATGGTTTGCTTAGAAATAGCCTTGCCCTGGGAGCCAGGGCCAAAACTGACCAATAACTGCGCTGATTTCCAAAGGTCCTTAGTCTTGTCCAAGTAAAACCTGAGCTGTCTGTGCGCATCAAGAGAATGTAGGATCCTTCCACCTCTATTCTGAGGATTAGGAAAGAAGGTAGGAAGGTGTATGGACTGATTAAGAGTCAGGCTAGAAATCACCTTAGGCATACAAGAGGGGTTGGTTCTCAGAGAGACTCTATCTGCATAGAAAATAAGAAAAGGCTCCACAGCCAAAGCTTGCAGCTCCGAAACCCTCCTTGCTGAAGTTATAGCCAAGAGGAAGGCAGTCTTCCCAAAGAGAAACGTTAAATCTGCAGTGGCAGCTGGCTCAAAAGGAGGAAGAGTGAGTTTCTCTAGAACAAAATTAAGATCCCAGGCTGTAGTAGGTGCCCTTCTGGGAGGTCTTAAATTGCAAGCACCTCTGAGAAACATATTCATCAGGGGATGAGAGAAAATGGGTTGCTCAAAAGAACAATGAGCAGAAATTAAGCATGGACCTTGATAGTGGAAAAAGAAAGACCACCCTGAAGTAAACCCAGCCAGGTATTCCAGGATCAGAGGAAGGGTAGGCTGAGAAGAAGATTTCCCTCTAGCCTGCATCCAATGAGAGAATCTTTCCCATTTGCCAGTGTAGGTCTTCCTAGTGCTAGGCCTCCTGGCCTCCCCTCAGCACATCAACCACCTGCTGGGAAAGGGAAGAAGAAAAGGATGGAGTCATACAATGAGCCAAGCTGCCAAATAGAGAGACTGAAGATGAGGATGTAGAATGTTTCCCCCTTCCTGAACCAAAAGATCTGGCTTCAGAGGAAGATGCCAAGGAGGAAATTGGGAGAGACTGCGAAGCAGTGGATACCAATGCTATCTGGGCCAGTCCGGAGCTATGAGAATAGTCCTTGGTCGTTCGTCCCTGATCTTCAATAATACTCTGGGAAGAAGAGGAGGGAAGGCATAAACTGACAGTAGTGTCCAAGGGAAGGACAGAGCGTCCACTTTCCAGGCTCTGCTGTGATGCTAACTGGTGCAAAAAAGATGCAGAAGATGGTTGTCTGTGGAGGAAAAAAGATCCACCTGAGGTGTGCCCCAACGTTGAATGATGCTATGAAAGACTGCTCTGCTCAGCTGCCACTCATGAGGATCCGGGGTCTGTCTGCTCAACTGGTCTGCCAAAACATTGAGCCTTCCTGGAAGAAACTGAGCTATTAGATGCAGGCCCAGGGATGCTGCTATGGACCAGAGAGTCATGCTCTGCCTGCACAGGGGATACGAATGAATCCCTCCCTTCTTGTTGGTGTACCACATGACTGTGGTGTTGTCTGCTCTGACGAGCAGGATTCCTGGAAAAAGAAGATGCTTGAAAGCTAGTAAGGCCTGCTGAACTGCCATCAACTCCTTTAGATTTATGTGCAGGTGCATCTGCTAGGCAGTCCAACGTCCCTGTATGCATCTGCCATCCAGGTGAGCTCCCCAGACGTAGTCCGATGCGTCTCTGGTATGAACTTGAGTGGCAGCGGGTGGGCGAAAAGGAATGCCATTGTTTTGTAGAAAGGCTGTCGCCCAGCAAAGAAACTCTGTCTGCAGACATGGAACCAGAGGAATTACCATATCCAGGTCCTGTGTGTGTTGACACCAAATGTTCTTGAGGTACCATTGCAATTTACTCATATGCAGTCTTGCATATGGAATCATGAGAATGCAAGAGGCCATGTATCCCAGAGCTTGCAGGTATTTCCTTGCAGGGAGCTGGGACAGGCTTGCCAAGTCCTTGAAGTAAACTGAAAGAGTTGTCTGCTTCTCCTGGGTGAGATATATCATCTGGGCAGCTGTCATCAGACTCACTCCCAGGACTGTTATCTCCTTGGATGGCACCATTTTTGATTTTCCTCGTTGAGAGTGTAACCCAGGGAAGAGAGAAGAGTCTTTACAAATTCTAGATCCTTTAACAGCTGTTCCTGAGAATTTACTTGAATTAGACAGTCCAAGTATGGATACATCTGAATCTTCTTCTGCCTGCAAAAAGCAATGACTGGAGCCAGGCACTTTGTGAAAACTCTGGGAGCAGTAGATAAGCCAAAGGGCAGTGCAGAGAATTGATAATGTTGCTTACCCACCCTGAAACGAAGGCATTGCCTGCAACTTTCCCTGACAGGGATGTGCAGATAAGCTTCTTTGAGATCCAAAGTTACCAGCCAGGAATCCTTTTTGTAACATTGGCAGCAACTGATGCAGAGTGAGCATTTTGAACTTTGGAATTACCAAGAAAGAGTTCAGAATGGATAGAGCTAGGATAGGATGCCAGGTGCCTTCTTTTTTTGGAAATAGGAAAAGTCTGGAATAGAAACCCTGGCCTACCTGCTGAGCCGGAACTGATTTTATTGTTCCCAGATGTAACAGAGATAAAATTTGTTTTTCTGCTTCTGTCCTTTGGTTTGTTGGAGCATCCGGGAAGCCTTTGGGAACTGGAAAGGTGTGGAAAGAAAACTTGTGCCCTAGGGATACAGTTCTGAGTACCTACTTGTCTGTGATATGGCCAAAACATTTGCAAAAAGGGCCAACCTTCCCCCTAAAGGACTCTCCAGGCAGGCAAGAACAGGCAGACGTTGGATAAAGTCATTGAGAGTGTTTAGATTGAGATGCAGGCTTAGAACTTCCTGCCTTGGAAGTGGAAGCCTGCCAACGCTTAGACTTTTGAGGGGTAGCCACCTGCCCCTAGAAGATTTGTAACCTCTAGTCCTAGAACGATTCTGTCTGCTGGTATCAGGAAACGGCCAACTCTTAGAAGGGTAATTCCTGCTAAAGGGAGGAGTCTGAACTTACAGAAATTCCTTAACAGTTTGCATAGACTTGGCCTTATCATCCATCTTCTTGAGCACTTCCTCTGCTTTGATGCCAAAAAGATTGTCCTTATGCAAAGGCACATCTAAAAGCTTATCCTTGTCAGGCTCTGGAAGAGGCTGTTCCCTGAGCCAAGCGTGCCTTCTAACAACAGATCCGGTAGCTGCAGCCCTGCAGGAGGCTTCTAGAATGTCAAAACCACAATGTAAAGAATGTTTATTGACAAGACTGGCAGAATTCAGCAAATCCTGCATATCCTTACACTCCGCCAAAAGAGGCACACTTCCTATCCTAGACTTAATAGCCTCCAAGGTGTGCTGCCTGTACTTCAGCATATGAAAAAGACAATTAGTAGACCTAATAGCAAGAGTGGCAGAGGTATAAACATTTTACCCCACCTATCTAGGTTCCTAGATTCCCTGTCAGAAGGAACAGGATTTTTGGTAACAGTGGCCTTAACTCCTTTAGGGCCTTAAGAAATAACCTCTGGATCAGTCAATGGATTCCTGAAAAGAATCAGGGACTCTATAGTACCTGCCAGGTTTCCTGGGAGCAGGAGGAACCAAATTTGGAGTCAAGGAATTTTCCAGAAAAACATCATCAACCACTTCCAACACTTGGGGAATAGCCAGAGGCTTATGCTGAGGCAAATCCAAAAACTCTCTAATCCTTTTCTTAGATTGGGGATAATCCTGACTTTCCCATTTAAAATGCTCCCTGAGAGTATTCAAGGTATTACCAAAAGAGAAATCCTCTGGGGGAGAAGCAGAAGGGATGGACTCCTCTACATCTGAATCCTCAAAAGTAGAAAAAGCCTGAGAAACTTCATCAGCAGAAATGCTAGAAGAATCAGAACCAGAAAAAGACAAAGCCTCAGGAGAAACATCCCTACCCCTTTTAGAAGGAGGAGGCTGTGAACCCCTAATAAGAGTCAAAAGGTCATTAGCCATTTTAACCATTTGGGATTGAGGGGAACGAGAAGAAACTGGAGCCTGCCTTTTCACAGGCTTACGACTGGAAGATTTACCTGCAAGTCTGAAGGACTCTGGAGGCCTGGCAACCACCGAAGTTGCAGTAGAGGTCGTCGGTATAAGCTTTCTGTCTGAACAAAGAACAGAGGCCTCGGACACTGGAGCCAGCTTAGTGGCTCCGGATCCAGCTGAAGAGGCAACAGGTGAAAGGTCAGAAGGCAAAATGAAGGCCGGAGGCCTGAGGGACTCTGAAATGGTCTCAACTGAGGCCTGTGGTTGAAAATCCGCGGACTGCGGGGGCTGGAAAGGCACCTCAATGGCTACCGCATGACTGACAACCATCTTAACATCATCCGAAGACTTGACCTTATGAAGGCTGTCGCTGTCCTTATCCTTACATTTCTTGGGGATATCCGAAGCCTGAAGACCAGCGGACGCCATACTGACAAACTTAGGCCAAACTCCAAAATGTTTAGCTAAAAGCTTAGCCCGATGACTAATTGTATGCGGATTAAAGGAGGCACAGGGATCACAATTATTAACGTCATGGTCAAGGCCTAAATAAATAATACAATGGGAATGAAAATCTCTATGGGGAATCTGCTTTCCACAGGTAAGACAATTATTAACCTTTTCTAACATTTGTTAAGGCAAGAAAAGGATCCCAAGGGGTACTTATCTGTAGATGACTTCAACTTTGTAGTTGGAAACAAAAAAAGTAAACTGCCGACAGGCACTCATGCAAGAAATGCTTCTGCTTTGGGCTCCACAGCAAGGAAGACTGAGGAAGTGACGTCGGCTGCCTCCCTTTGTATCGGACTTCCTGACGTCCTTTACAACCGACGACAGCCGATGTCATATTTACTTACCTTTGGTATTCTGGCCGATCGAGGGCTACCAGGAGCCGGATAACCCATTGGTTAGGACTGCAACAGTGAAACACGATGAACATCTGGTCTCCAAGCATTTTCTTTTTTGGCACTAGGAACATTCTTGAATAAAAGCCCTTCCCCACCGAGGAAACAGGAACTGGTTCTATCCCACCTTGGGACAGCATGTGATAAAGAATAGGTGGAAATAAAAGTCTGATTTGGAAGATGGGGAATGACCCCTTGCAAAGGAGGAATTTCCTCTCATTTCCATCTATAACCTCAGTGGATGATTTTTGGAAACCATTTGACTGAAACAATCTGTTGCCAGAGAGAGAAAATGGAGATTCAGACTTTCTGGGTCCATGGTGGGAGGAGGTCACAAGGTCTCTTAACTGTTCGTAGTTTTGAGAAGTCTATGACTAGTTTTTAGAACCCGCTTGCCATTTCTTCTAAAACATCTGTTTACTTGAATTTTGTTGAGACTGTTTATTCTGGTTTTTTTTTTGCTACAACTGGATGAGGAGAGAGAAAAATCTCTTGAACAAGTGGAAAAGGAGGGTTGAAAATTTTTTAAAGAGACTCCATGGATCAGCTTACCCCCCCCCCCCCAATATATTTTTGATCACCTCTGCAGAAGAGGAGCCAAAAACTAAATCTATAGCCAAGGGGAATTTACAATCTTTTTATCATCATCTGGGAAGTTCTGAGAATGCAACCACACAAACCTCCTCAAATTAGTACCAGTGACCATACCCATGGAATATGTATCAACAGAGCTATATACACACACTGTAAACAATGACCAATCACCTGTGAAACACAAGAAACTACATTATTTAAAGCATATTTTTCCTCACAAGAAGAAACTGCACATAAAACATTCCTCATACTTTCAAAATTAGTCGGCACAAACACATGAGCCTGACAATTCAAAATTCTGAAATTCAGTGTTACAGAAATATAGACTTCCCCCTACTTATCAATAATGCTCCCATCTTTATTAGAAAGAGTAGGGCTGAAATTGACCAAGTGTTCAGCAGTGAGATCAACTAAAGCTATAGCTGATGGGTCAGGTTTGGGAATAGTGTATAAAAAACTTAAGACTGGGGAACTTCATACATCCTAAAACAAAACAAAATACAGACCATGGCTAAAAGTTGGTTCAACAAAACAAAAAATAATACAGGAAAAGTAGAAGAACTGACTAACAAAGCTGTCTGGCATATAATAGTTCATCGATAAGCGCTTTCAGGCTGAGTGCCCTTCATCAGATCCTAGAACAAACTAAAAAAAACAGATTGAAATACTCTCAAAGATTACAAAAGCAACAAATCAGAGATAAAAGTCAATTAAAACTGTGATGCCCCTGCACTAGCTCAGTAATCAAGGAGCCTCAATCCTCACCACTAACACCAGTGAGGGACGTGCACATTGGGAGGATGACAAGTACACACACAATAAAGTAAAATTTCCCTTAAAAGCAGAGAGAGATCACAGTCAGTTTTGTTTCTTCCTCTCTCTCTCCAGATCCCCAGTAAGACTCCCCACTGGCACAGCTATAGGGTTAAGATCTCAGCTGAGTGGTCAAGCCAAAACCTTCAGCACCCTCTCTGTCCAACCACTGCTTTGTGTTCCTGCCCAAGTAGCTGACACACACACACTCACTCATTCACTCACTCACTCACTCACTTTGAGATTTGATTTATGTACAAACACACAGACACTCCTGGGGAAGGCTGGCACAGGTTCACTAGCTATGCTCCCTTCTGCCCAGACTAAAAGGTAGAAATCACTGCTACCAACCACCATTAGCTACTAATAAGGCCCTTCCCAAAGGGTGACCAATTCTACTGTGCAATGTTACTGTTATCCAAATGATAAGTGTGACCAGAACTGTTAAAGACATTTAGGAGTGGAATGGACAGTATCATCAAATACATATGCAAGTACTCTATGAGCTTAAATATCTCTACACAAAACCAGTCACAATTAAAAGGTTTAAATATATTTAATAATAAATAATAAAAGCACAAGACAATACTCAATAACAACACAGTGACAATAGAGTTCAGAATCGCAGGAAATATTTTTAAAACAACATTGCAGGACAGTCTCACATAAATACTGAAAACATCTGAACTAATCTTGCTACATTCCTATCCATCTCGAAGAGATGCACTATGATCCAAGTCTTACTTACAGAGCAAGGACAAGTGCTGGTGAATGGGTGTTTACAGAGCCACAACATAATACAAAATGCAAAGACTTTCTCTCTGAGATAGTTCTTAAGTTGCTCACAAACATTTCTGCTGGGTCATCTCAGATTACATCGTTCTTGTCAATTCTGCTTTTAGTTTCCAGGCCCTTGTCAATTCTGCTTTTAGTTTCCAGGCCGATAGGAACTTAAAATATAACACCTCAGTGTCAAGAATACTTATTTCTTAGAAGCTGACACTTATCTCCTGGAAACTTGCCTGGAACTGGAAATTGTAAAGCTTTTAAACACCTTTACATTTGAAACCTGCAATTATGTCTGTTTCCAGACAATAGGAAAGCCTACAACTCTAGACATTGTGTCTGCTTTGAGCTGAAACAGAGATAACAGAGTCAAACAATTTCCATGTATTTTCTTAGAGTTTGCAAGTTAACTCTGTATATTCCATCCTTTACCATCAACACATACATTGGCATATGCATATAGTTTATACACATTTCTGCTCTTTTCCAGCAGGGTGCACTGTGGTTATAATTTTGAAGCCCAGTACAGAACATACATTTTTCTTACATTTCTAAGGCAAACATACAAATCATATTACTATTCACAAATGACAGAGAAATATTTACAAAATTCTAGCTGGCTGGGCTGGCAGCCTTCACAAAAACATAAAAAATCAGTTAATAAGAAACAATTAAGATCAATACGTCAATCTCCTAGCTTTTAAAAAGACCATATAATTACGACCATAGTCCATATCTGCTTGTAGAGGTTTATTTTTAGCTACTCTTTGGATACAATTGATTTTTTGGATGTTTGCAGATGCATGAAAGAATCTTTGTAAATTTCACTCGAAACATTATGTAGAAAGTTGTTACCTTTTTTCTCCCATTGCCATCTGCTTTTACTTGGAGATGAGCTGTCTGCAGATGCAGGCAATTAACTTTGAAAATTCTAAGCACTCTCTGCTGACAGAAATTTAATATTTAATGGTACAGTGGCAAGTAGTTCACTGAAAAATAAAGTCTGAAACTGTGGGAAATTAAAAGAAGTAACAGTCTCCCCGGCAAATTTAATACTTTAATGCATTTAACAGAACAGTGCAGAAATTAATTTATTTAGAAGTAACTGGTACACCTTTTCTTGGGGCTAAAAGTTAGCACTGACTGAAAGCATGCAAGGTGTTTTTCACATGTGGGAGGGGAATAGAGAGATGAAAAGAACAGACAGCAATCAGTGTAAGTGGGGAATATGAGCTATACCATGTACTTCAGCATGGTTAACCTTGCTTTTAGATTAGGTAAAGCTTGGGGGTGTCCATTTGGGGCAGATGCTCCTATCTGGAAGGGTAAACTTCCTTGTTGAAAATGTACATAGTTGTGTGTGTTTGCCCTACTTAAAATGTGAATGAGGGATTCTGAAAAATGTATTTAGTTGTTTTAAATTTTTCATTGAAGAAAAAACAAACTTTTGAAATATGTGACATAAAATGAAGAAGCAACTGCATAAATCATCAGCCTGCCCAACATTAGTGTGTGCATGTCAGCTAAATGTTGGAAATATGACTCCAAAAGAGCTGTCACATAAGAGTAGGTTGGAGTAATAGGTTCATAGGTAAGTACTAGGCTATCTATCTGCCCAAGGGCATCTAGAATCCTAGCCAGAATGTGTTGGCTTTCACCCCCTCCTTAGATTAGCTCCCTGTGCCTCTGTCCAGCAGAGCCATTAGTTCACTGTGCCTCTGTCCAGAAGAGCCACTGCAGTGATCCCCGGGGTACATTTTCTGTTTCCCATCCACTCTTCAAGGTTTTTCTTGAAGAGTGTTAGTGAGGGGCTCTGCGTAATGTAGATTGGAATCCTGTTCCAAAGCATGGGAAGTCTCTGGGACAAATCTATCCCTCCAGCACATCCTATTTATCGTTGTGGTGAGGTTTAGATCCCTAGACCGTGTGCCTCTTGGGGATTTTTCGTTTTTTTTAGGTGGAGCATGTCCATCAATTCTGGGTTAGACATGGCCTTGTATGTCAGGCAGAGATCACCTCTGAATAAGCGGTATGCAACAGAGTACAGCTGGAGTTTCTTCAGTCGGGCTGCATAGGGCATCTGTTTGAGGCCAGTAGTCCTCTTGGTGAGGTACATCTGTGGTCTTTGCAGGTGTCTTGTAAGGTACATCCTAAATGGGGCATTGTACTCTATGATGGGTCTGATGAGTATAGGGGCACAATAACCTCTCTTGTTCTACATGTGAACCCTTTTGTGATTAGATAGGCCACATAGAAGAATTTTCTAACCACCTTGGCAATATGATTATCAAAGGAGAGATTACTATCAACTTGGGTCCTCAGATCCCTTATTACATTTTCTGTATTAAGGGGATTACCACGTATGTGGTAGTTTGCAGGTAATTTGTTTATTCCAAAGGGGATGACTATGCACTTTTTGGCATTTAGCTAGAGGCCATGATTTTGACACCAGGTATCTGTCTCAGTGAGACCCTTCTGGAGGATGTCTGTATCAGCCAGAGAGTCAATTATGGCCCCCAGTTTGCAGTCGTCTGTGAACTTGATCAGCCATAGTCCACCTGGGCTTGCCTGTACCTCTGAGAAGTATACACTGAATAGGAGGGATTCTCAGGACTGAGCCCTGGGGATCGCCACTTGTAACCGGTTTACAGTTGGACCTAGAGCCTGCAACTCTCACCGGGTGTGTTCTATCCAGGAGTCAACTGGCAACCCATCTCGTGACATAGGGGTTTATGTTCAGGATGGTGAGCTTGTCAATAATACCAGAATGGGGAATGGTGTCAAAAGCCTTTGCGAAGTCTAGGTAGGCTGTGTGGACCTCCTTTCCCTTGTCTAAAGCCTTGATAACTGTCTCAAAGAAGTCCACCAGGTTTAGGAGGCATGATCTGCCCTTAACAAAGCCAAACTGGGTAGGGTCCAATGTTTGGAAGTTCCCAATGTCTCTGTTAATGAGTTCCATGATGATGCGCTCCATAGTCTTGCAGACCAGGCTAGTCAGGCTTATAGGGCGATAGTTACCGAGGTCCGTTGTGGCTCCACCTTTGTGGAGCGGGATAACTGCTGCTGTGCACCACTCTATGGGGACATAGCCTGTAGAGAGACTGAGTTTGAACAATGTGCTTAGGTGAGGGGTTAGCTCATTTTGGAGCTTGTGTAAGACACAGCCTGGGACACCGTCCGGTCCCATTGAAGCTGTGTCTTTGGCTTTGGATAGGGCTGTTTTAACCTATGTGTCAGCAATTGCCGGGGCTCTACATTCTTTTGGTACGGTTATGGGCCCTTTAGGGGGTGAGAGGGGGGGTGAAGTTTGCACTAAGCCAGAATGTTGGCAATATCAGTCGGTTCAGTGTATTTTGTGCCATTCTGCACTAAGTCAGAGCAGATCTGAGAGTTTTGACTTAGGTTCTTGACATAGCTAAAGAACGTTTTGGCTTTCTATCAGAATGGATTTTCTGTCCAGAATGTAAATGGTCTTAGAGGTATAGACAAAAAGTACTGAGTTATATTAAGAATTGTAGGCTGCAAACAGCAATGCTGTAAGAGACCAAGGTAGACAGAAATGGGCATGTGAATTTGATAAAAAAAGGATTTCAGGATGGACATTCAGCAGAATATCAGGGACAAAAGAAAGGGGGGATAATAATACTGATTGTCACAGGTGCTCCGACAGTGACAGAATAGAACTGGTGAAAAAGAAAACAATAAAGGTAGATTTATGGTAGTAAGGGGCTACTAGCATGCAAGGAAGATTACACCAGCATGTATTTATGTTCCATCAAAAAACTATTATGGAGGTTAAGAAAATTTAGGGACAAATAATGAGCTTTCAGCAGAAAATATTATTCATGCATGTGGACTGGAACTTTGATTTGGAGTCCTACGTATGTATCACCAGGGCCTAGAAGGGAGAACATAGCAAAAGTGGGTAGATTTCTGAATAAATATATGATAATATTTGGTATGAAAGATATGAATTCAGTAGTAGGGACACAGCCAGAATTGAAATACTATTCCCCAAATGGGGTTGGCATAATGCTTAGGGTGTCTACCTTACAAACACAAGGTACAGGGTTTGATGTTCACCACTGAAAGAGAAAAACAGTAACACAGGCAGCTACTCTAGTACCTACCTATGAACCTATTTCTTCAGTAACAACTCATACTATTTTCTGAATGACTGCTAAACCTCAGTGTTCTCACACTGAAAATACTGGCACATTCTAAAAAATAGTCCAAGAGAAAAAAACCCTCTCAAAGAAGAATCAGAAACTGAGATCTCCTCTGATTCTGCATCAGATATCTGTAGCTAAAACTCTATATCAATCACTTCATCTTCTTGTTCAGATTTAAAATCATGAACTTCTTCAGAAAGAGAGGTATTGCTCTTTTTTTCTTACCATAAACTACTTTACAAGAAGGATCAGTAGCATATGTTAAACGCTGAGCCAGATGCAGTAAACTTCTCCTGTCTAAGGAAATTTGTGGAGTAGAAGACACATGTTGAGTCTGTTTCTTTTCGAGAGGAACCATGGGACCATCTATGTTACTAATGGCAGCAGCAGGTTCCTCAAGGATGGGCACAACATTCTGAACAGGGAAGCCTTTCCCGTTTCTGCTCCCAGGACTAACAGGAGTGGCTCTCCCTTGCCCACTGAGAGGACCCAAACAGGCGTAGAGGACGTGGCTAACCCCCGGTCCATAGTAGCTACAGGTGCTACACCAGAGGGATCTGGGATAAAACAAGAGTGGTCAAACGTATAACAAATGGCCACAGCACAGTCACCTACCCACGGCTTAACCTTTTCTTTTTGCGACTGAAAGAACGACAGACTGTGGGACCAGTACTTTGCTTCAGGGTCAAAATTAAAGTGTCGTCTCTTTCCCGAGGAAGACAAGTAGCAAATGCAGGTAAAAACTACAAGTCTTTAAAAGTCACCTTTTTCACAGAAAAACACAGTAAAAATCACTTTAAAATTGGAAAATATTTATATTTCTTAGGTAGTTTTCTTACCAGTCTTAGTTGTCAGCTAGGAGGGGGTAAGGGTAAGTGTGGTAGGCAAACCCCAGACAAAGACTTGCATACCCAGTGTCTTTTTTTACTTAGAAGTGGAGCACTACTACAAAGCTTGTTCCATTTGCCAATCGTTTGTACCTAAGACACTGTGGTCCAACTTGTCCTACTTAACACTTTCTTGGATACCCAATGTCACAAATACTTGGCCCACTACAAAATGGTGGAGTCCGCCGACTGGATGTACCTCCACCACTTAAGAAACAGCTTAAAAGGCCTAGGCCAGATCCTAATTTGGCTCCTTCTGACTCAGATGTAGCCGCTGAGATTTCAAAATCCACAGTATGTCCGACTCAGATGTAGCCACTGAAGTTTCAAAACCCACAGTATGTCTGATTCCTACTCAGATGTCCTCTACAGAGATCCGACTGGAGGCTGATATGGTATCAGAGGCCTTGACAACTGAGGATTCTGCAGAAAGAGGTGAACCACAAATTATCATATCAGATGGCATCCTCAGATCCTTGTTAGGGAAGAGATCCCGAGTAAACTAACTGAGGTACATCAGGGAATTGAGACACTGCATTTAGTATAGGCAAACGTCACACCAAAAAAGAAGCATCAGAAAACTTAACAACATTGTTCCCCCTACATCTCGCTTTCCTCTTCTACAAAGAAGGAATGGATGGATTTCTGTCAAGGTTTAAGGCCATTTTGTCTCTGAAAACTCTTCCTTTCAACCCACTCCCCCACCCATCAAAGACTGCTGTGCATTCATCTTCCTCTGAAGATGAAGAAGCTTCTGACCATTTTCTGGCCTATTCCTCTTAACAGGTAATTATGTATCTCTGTAAAAGTAAAGTGCTCATAAGAAGGTTCTGGACAAATAACTGAGAGGGTCTTTGGGGTTTAAGTTATATAAAAAATATGGGGACAGCAGCATATGGCTTGCAGTTGAAGGTGGGCAGTCAGTTTCTTCCTGAAGATTAAGTTGGAGGGTTCTCTGATGGGAACTAGAAGGGAGTCCTGGAGGGAAGTAGCTGCTACTGAGATGGTGTGCCTCGTAGACTGGAGTCAGGATCAGTGTGGTGAGATGGTGTAAGAGACAGGTTATGAAGATTGTAAACTGTGCTTTTTCATGATGTCTGATGACAAGTAGTGCAAAATAATGAAAATGCACCAGTTTGAATAGTTGTGTGCCAAGAAGGTTTGCTCTTTGTCTTTTTGCTACAGAGAGGATAAGGTAATAATGTTCCACATATGGGGGGGGGGATAGGTGATGAAGCAACAGATGGAATTGGAAATGGATTGGGTAGTGGAGTTATGTACTGAGGCAGAAGCAGACATGGGAAGGCTATATTCGAGTTGGGGTAGTAGGACACCTTTACAAGCAGCTGATCTAGCACTGAAAGAGAGGAAAGAAGATTTTTTTTTTGTAAGTGAAAGTGGAAGGTGACAGACTGGTCAAATCAGTAGCCTAAATACTTAGGTTGGCTAATGACCACTACGGCCTATATCAGCCTAGGTGCTCACTCCAACCCAATTTTGTCCCCGAGTAATCAGAGCATCTATTGGGGGGGGGGGGGGCATATGTTAGTAAGGAGGTAATTAAGGGTTTGTGAGGGGGGTGTTAATTGGAGAATATTTTGCTTACTGGCAGCCTTTATCCAGAGACATGGGAGTCAGTCTGGTTTAGAGTCCATGAAAGAAAGAAATATGCAATTTCCCATCCAATGGTCATGCTTTCATTTGAATAGGGTCAGGGATGAACTCTGCTTCACACGAATGGGGAGTCAATTCCATAACGCGGGGATACTTTGAGTCACAGATCTGTCTCTCAAGCATGTTCTATTTATGTCACAAGTGTAGCTCAGCTCTTTGGATCAAGTGTTTCTAGTGCCGTTTGCTTTGTGGATGTGCAAAAGATCCACTAGGGCAGAATCTGAAGATGCCTTATAAGCCAGGCACAGAATGCCTCTCAGTAGCTTGTAGAAGACTGAGTACAGTGATAGGGCCTTTAAGCAATCTGTGTAGGACAAGGTATTCATGTCTTGGATCCTCCTGGTGAGGAACCTTTGTGGGCATTCAAACTTTTGCAAGTGTCTGGTTAGATGCATGCCAAAGGGGGCATTGTACTTAATGATGGGTCTGATAAGGGCTGAGTAGAGTGGTATTATAACTTTCCCGGACCTGGATGCGACAAGCTTACCTATACATTTTCTTACCATCTTTGCTACATGTTGATCGAAGATCAAATTACTGTCTACATATGTTCCCACATCCCCAACTACCGGGTCGACTCTTATGGGTATTTTATCAATGGAGTAATTAACTTGGGTGATAATTTCCCAAATGGCATTATACTAAATTTCTTGGTGTTGAGTTTTAAGCTGTGGATTTGACACCAGTCATTTGTCTGTGTTAGACTCTCTTGCAAGATGTTGATGTCATAGGGGGAGTCTAGGACAGTTCCCAATTTATAGTTATCTGCGAACTTAAGCCAAAAGCCCTTGACATTAGCCGTGATGTCTGAGAAGTAGACCCAAACAGGAGTGGGCCCATCACGGAGCCCTGAGGTATCCACTGGGGACTGCTGTCTTGGTGGAGGTGGTTTCACCAATCCTGACTTCTTGGGTCCTATCTGACACTGCATTTAGTATAGGCAAACGTCACACCAAAAAAGAAGCATCAGAAAACTTAACAACATTGTTCCCCCTACATCTCGCTTTCCTCTTCTACAAAGAAGGAATGGATGGATTTCTGTCAAGGTTTAAGGCCATTTTGTCTCTGAAAACTCTTCCTTTCAACCCACTCCCCCACCCATCAAAGACTGCTGTGCATTCATCTTCCTCTGAAGATGAAGAAGCTTCTGACCATTTTCTGGCCTATTCCTCTTAACAGGTAATTATGTATCTCTGTAAAAGTAAAGTGCTCATAAGAAGGTTCTGGACAAATAACTGAGAGGGTCTTTGGGGTTTAAGTTATATAAAAAAAAATATGGGGACAGCAGCATATGGCTTGCAGTTGAAGGTGGGCAGTCAGTTTCTTCCTGAAGATTAAGTTGGAGGGTTCTCTGATGGGAACTAGAAGGGAGTCCTGGAGGGAAGTAGCTGCTACTGAGATGGTGTGCCTCGTAGACTGGAGTCAGGATCAGTGTGGTGACAGTGAGATGGTGTAAGAGACAGGTTATGAAGATTGTAAACTGTGCTTTTTCATGATGTCTGATGGCAAGTAGTGCAAAATAATGAAAATGCACCAGTTTGAATAGTTGTGTGCCAAGAAGGTTTGCTCTTTGTCTTTTTGCTACAGAGAGGATAAGGTAATAATGTTCCACATATGGGGGGGGGGGGGGGGGGGATAGGTGATGAAGCAACAGATGGAATTGGAAATGGATTGGGTAGTGGAGTTATGTACTGAGGCAGAAGCAGACATGGGAAGGCCATATTCGAGTTGGGGTAGTAGGACACCTTTACAAGCAGCTGATCTAGCACTGAAAGAGAGGAAAGAAGATTTTTTTTTGTAAGTGAAAGTGGAAGGTGACAGACTGGTCAAATCAGTAGCCTAAATACTTAGGTTGGCTAATGACCACTACGGCCTGTATCAGCCTAGGTGCTCACTCCAACCCAATTTTGTCCCCGAGTAATCAGAGCATCTATTGGGGGGGGGGGGGCATATGTTAGTAAGGAGGTAATTAAGGGTTTGCGAGGGGGGTGTTAATTGGAGAATATTTTGCTTACTGGCAGCCTTTATCCAGAGACATGGGAGTCAGTCTGGTTTAGAGTCCATGAAAGAAAGAAATATGCAATTTCCCATCCAATGGTCATGCTTTCATTTGAATAGGGTCAGGGATGAACTCTGCTTCACACGAATGGGGAGTCAATTCCATAACGCGGGGATACTTTGAGTCACAGATCTGTCTCTCAAGCATGTTCTATTTATGTCACAAGTGTAGCTCAGCTCTTTGGATCAAGTGTTTCTAGTGCCGTTTGCTTTGTGGATGTGCAAAAGATCCACTAGGGCAGAATCTGAGGATGCCTTATAAGCCAGGCACAGAATGCCTCTCAGTAGCTTGTAGAAGACTGAGTACAGTGATAGGGCCTTTAAGCAATCTGTGTAGGACAAGGTATTCATGTCTTGGATCCTCCTGGTGAGGAACCTTTGTGGGCATTCAAACTTTTGCAAGTGTCTGGTTAGATGCATGCCAAAGGGGGCATTGTACTTAATGATGGGTCTGATAAGGGCTGAGTAGAGTGGTATTATAACTTTCCCGGACCTGGATGCGACAAGCTTACCTATACATTTTCTTACCATCTTTGCTACATGTTGATCGAAGATCAAATTACTGTCTACATATGTTCCCACATCCCCAACTACCGGTCGACTCTTATGGGTATTTTATCAATGGAGTAATTAACTTGGGTGATAATTTCCCAAATGGCATTATACTAAATTTCTTGGTGTTGAGTTTTAAGCTGTGGATTTGACACCAGTCATTTGTCTGTGTTAGACTCTCTTGCAAGATGTTGATGTCATAGGGGGAGTCTAGGACAGTTCCCAATTTATAGTTATCTGCGAACTTAAGCCAAAAGCCCTTGACATTAGCCGTGATGTCTGAGAAGTAGACCCAAACAGGAGTGGGCCCATCACGGAGCCCTGAGGTATCCACTGGGGACTGCTGTCTTGGTGGAGGTGGTTTCACCAATCCTGACTTCTTGGGTCCTATCTGACAGCAAGCTAGCAATCCAGTGAGCTATGTAGGGATTTATGTCTAGTTTGGGCAGTTTGTCAACAATGCCCGAGTTGGGTACTGTATCGAATTCCTTGGCCAAGTCAAAGTACATGGTCTGCACTGTTCTACCCTCATACACTGCCTTGGTGACCCTCTCAAAGAAATCAACCAGGTTAAGTATGAACAACCTTGCTTTAACAAAGCCAGACTGGGACGAGTACAGTGTTTGTTGGTTGCCAGTGTCCTTGCTGATCATTTCCATTATTCATTCCATGGCTTTGCATATTAGACTTGGCAGACTGATGTGTGTGTAGTAAATGAGGTCAGATGATGGTCCACCCTTATGAAGAGGGTGACCACTATGGCCCTCCATTCACTTGAATGTAAGGACATCAGGTTACACACCACTGCTGCAGTATTCTGTCTGGCCAGTATACCAAAAGCATCTGTTGCTTTATGGTACGCTGAACATCACACGAATGCCCCTTGTGTTACATAAGGCATAAAGGTGACGTTCGGACTTACCATTCTCAGAACTTCTTTGCCACCAGTCCTAACACATCTCCTAATCATTGGTCTGTTCTCCTATGCTCTTTTCTGCCAGTTTGAACACATTTTCATTCTCCAAGCCACTGCAGATAAGTACTCCATTGGGGTTTTGTTTTTTCTTGGCTTTTTTTGTTATTGCTAGGAGTTAATGTCATCCAGGAATGGCAAATGCCAGTGTGAGAGACAGATTCCTCAAAGACCACCACAATAAGTGCTTATTTTGCTTAATAGCCTCTCACGACCATACGACCTGTTCTTTTTGTCAGGCTTTCATACTGAAGACCCTGTATAATGGGCTTTTTTCCCCTTCCTTGCATCTGGAGAGCCAGCCTCTTAAGATTCTCGCTAAAGATACAATGCAAGGAACTTTCTGCCCGAAGGATCAGCTATTAGTTTTTTAATCATCTTCTTCCCTAAGACTGGAATCTTCTGCTGTCCAGCCTCTGCTGGATGTTTCTCCTGAAATTAGTGAGAACCTGGAGGCTCACCCGATTTTCTTGTTGGATTCCTCTGCTGTAACCGGGATGGAGGCCAGTGAGGATCCGGTTTGCAGCACATCTGATGAGGCTTTGCAGGCATCCATTTCAGACGTTCACGGGAAAACACGTTCATTATTTCTGAGGGGCCTAGGGGTGTTCCACAGATTCTAGTTATGGAAGAAGTTCTTTTTATGGTTATTGAATGCCTTCCTGGGTCACAGCCTTCTAAGTTTTTTAGGACAGATGTTCACAGCTGAACCCTGATGTACACCCACACCCACTGGGAACCCCTCTGTGAGGCCGAACACTGTTCGTACTTGAGTCATCGGGTCCTTGTACATAGCCTGCACTAATTCTACCAATGTTTCTGGGACTTCAAACCACAACAGTACTGCCCAGATCAGCTTTCTTGGGACCTTGTCACATGCTTTCGCCAAGTCTTGGAATGGCCAGTAGGACTTTCGCCTCATCTCTAGCTTCTTCTCAAGTATCTGTCTCAATGCAAACATCGTGTCAATTGTGCTGCATCCTGATCTGAATCCAAACTGCTCATCACCTACATCTTACATTTTACTACTCTGCGTATCCTTTTATCAATCACCCTCTCCAGAACTTTTATGCAATGCGATAGGAGTTTGATGCCTCTGTATTGCCCACAGTTGTGGATGTCCCCTTTGTTTTTGTACACTGGCACGAGTCATCTGGGATACGCCTTCCTCTCCACAGTGCTATTAGTACCCTCAGGAGCCATTTCTCCCCTATCTCACTCAGCATCTTTATCATATCTGCTGTGACCTCATCAGAGCCTGCTGCTTTCCCTAACTTCATCTTCCTTAGTGCTGTTCTTACTTTTTCTAGGGTGGGCTCCTCTTCTTCTCTCGTTGTAGGCTGTTGCTGGGGCAGTACGCCTTCTGTGGGTTTTCTTCATTCAGAAGCTGCTGGAAATACTCCTTCCATCTGCCTTTGATGTCCTCTGGGCTGGTGAACAGGTTGTTGCTGGCATCCCTTATGAAGGGTGTCTATCTTCTTTATCTTACTGACTTTGCCTTGCAACCTGATATAGTTTCTTTGTGCCACTTACTGAGTTACCTTCCAGAAGTTGGTAGAGTGCCTCTGATGCCCTATTCTTTGCTATTGCAACTTTTTTCTTAGCTTCTTTGTTAACCAACCAGTAGTCCTTCCTAGCCTGGTCAGTCTTTTCTGTCTCCCACTTCTTCCTGCACTCCTTTTTTCTTCTGATGACTTCCTGGACTTCTGCATTCCACCACCAGCTTTCCTTATGTACCTTATTTCCATACCTGGCTTGGCCACATATCATTTCTGTAGTCCTAACACATGCTGTTTTTAGGTGCTGCCATTCTTCTTCATCTCCACCTATTTCCTCCTCTTCTTGGGGGTGCAAGCCCTGAGTAATTCCTTGAACTGTTACACTTTCTCTCCAGTCAACTTCCAGGTCTTCAGCCTGGTCTCTGTTAATCTTAGAGCTTTCTCTAACCACTGCTTGCAGCTGATTGCGGCAACTAGTGGTTTATGCTGTGGCCTGACTGTTTCAGTGGGGATGACTTTGCAATCATGGATTCTGCCCCAGTGCCTTTTCCTTGCTAGGAGGAAGTCTACCTGAGTTGCATGTTGACTACACTTGTATACGATCTTGACTGTCTCTCTTTCTGAACCATGTGTTGGCTACTATCAAGCCATTTGCCAGACAGAAGTCTGGAATGGCTTCTCCTTCTTTAGTCCTGTTGCCCCATCCATGTGGACCCAAGCAGCCCTCATATCCTGTTCTGTCTGTCCCGATATGTGCATTCAAGTCACCCATTATCAACACCATTTCATGCAGTCTTGCTTTATCTAGTAGGTCCTACAACTGCTGTCTAAATGCACTCTTTTCCTCACTATCACAACCTTACTGTGGGGTGCAGACTGCCCTATCACTACAGTGAAGTCTAACTGCCATGAGTCTATCATTAATTCTGATGTCCCTTACTGCCTTCTAAAACCTCTCTCTCACCACAATTCCTACACCATTTCTAGCCTGCCCACCACCTGAGTAGTAGACTCTGGATCCCAAGCCAAGTGGCTTTGTTACACTGCCCTTCCACCTCAATCTCCTGGATACATAGGATGTCCAGCCTCCTCCGTATCATGTCATCCACTTCCAAGCTGTGTCCTGTCAGTAAACCTACATTAAGTGTAGCAATTCTCAGTTCATGTTTGGCAGGTTGGTTGTTCTTACGTCCAGATTTCGCTCAATAGAGCTATCCCAGGTAACCCAGGCTTCTTTAAAAAAGAAACAAAAAATTAAACATGTTTCTTAAGCTCCTAGAATTCCACAGTGTGAGTGATAAGCTTTTACTTAGGGTTTGTTTAATGCTTTAATGGCATTAAACTCTCCTCGGGGTTTCTGTTCCTGCTCCGCCTTGGTCCTCTTCTCCCCTTAAAAGGCCCAGGGAACAGGATTCTTTAGAGGAGGATCAGATTCTGATGAGGAATCCCTGGCTTACTCTATCCAAATTCCTTCTCCTTTGGACTATGGAACAGAGGAGGAGGAATCTAATAGTCCTGATACTCTTTTTGAAGAAATTTCCTTTGGGGGCACAGTCTTCAGGATGATGGAATTTTTTAAATGGGATTCTGCTCAGGTCTCTGAAATCCATAAGCAGTACTATGACTTGCTGCAGATGGACTCTCTGAAACCTTCTGCTAGTCCACCTGTTTTGGCTGCTTTGTTGGACACATATTCCAATGCCTCTAAAGCTCCTGATTTTCTATCCCCCTGATCCCAAGAAGGTTGATAGGTTTTATAGGGTGCCTGAGGATTGTAATTTTTTTGTACAAATATTCTGCTGCTGACCCCTCACGGATGTCCATAGCCTCTGACAAGCCCTCTCAATTGCTTCCTTTGCCCAGGTTACCGCCCTCTGATAAAGACATCAGAACCATGGAAAGGCTAGGTAAGAAAGTTTATACCTTAACCTTCAGGGCTATTAATTATCAGACCCATATGTCCAGGTTTGTGTTAGCTCTCCTTTCTCAAGTTTGTCAGCTTATTTTTGATCTCCCTGACTCTGTGGGTAAAACTTCTACTCTTTCTTTGTTAGGGACTTTCTCCCAAGTGGCTCATCATTCTATCAAGTGTAGTTATGATGCAGCAGATGCTTCTTCTATGGCTGCTGCTTTTGGTTCATTGATGAGGAGGTATTCTTGGTTGAGGTTCAATCTTCACCTGATGATATTAAGGCTAAGTTGCAGGATGCTCCTCTTGATAATAAACTTTTGTTTCAGGAAGCGGTTGCTGGTTTAAGTCCCTTCAGGATAAGGGGAAGGCCTTACAAGAGGTCAAACGTGTTTGTTTCTCCTGTGCCTAAATTTCAGAAGAAGTGCCTCAATAAAACAGTCACTGTTCGCAGGCAATCTCGCCCTCCTACTAAGGGAAAAAAAAAGTGGCAAGCAGGCTCCTCCTACTAAGACCACTCAAAATTTAGGGACTCAGAACTCTTCATTTCTTGATAAACCAGGTGCTGTATGACTATCCATCTCTTCTCAGGCACATTCCTCTTTTTCATCTTTCTCTTCCTGTTTGGCTTCAGGTTACTCAGGATTCTTGGGTTCTGGGCACACAGGTTGACAGTAAACTTACCTTTGATCACCATGTCACCACAGTGGTAAGAAGATTATTCTACACTGCTCATCTCATATGTAAGGGCACTGCATCCAGAATAATGAAATTACAAACTCTCTATACTCTTCCCTCATCAGGCCAATAACTGAGTACAACACCCCTTTTGGTATGTACCTTTCCAAGCATATGCAGCAACTGGAGAGACCACAAAGGTTCATCAAAAAGAAAATGCAAGGTCTTCAGCATCTGTCCTATGTGGATCGTCTGAAACCATTGTCACTTTATTCTGTTTCATACAGACTACTCAAAGGCAATCTATGTCTTGCATATAAGGCAACATATGATCCTGCTTTATTGGAAATGCTGCATATCCACAAGTCAAATGGTAAATGGGTTACTCGCTGTAAAGACTATAACGTGCTATGCAACATTAAACAGAACCTGCTAGAGGGATAGATTTGTCTCCCAGAGGTTACCACAACGTTAGAATGGACACCCACTTCATGTCAAACAGAGGAACTCATTGGCCCTCTTCAAACGCAATCTGGGCGACTGGATGGGCAACAGTAAATTTATTGCAGGGGTTCCAACAATGTTCTTCTTGGACAGGGGCAATTCATGCTGTTCGGAGAAATAAGGGTAAAGCTTAGCTTGGCTAGGCTTGTAAAGGCCTTAGGACTATTAGCCTAGTAACTTCCTATGAAAATATGCAAAACAGCAAGAACTGAAAAAAGTGATGAAGAACATGGCAGTCGTACAGCAATTTCATTGCCACCTGTATTAGCGACTTCAAAGGCTGTACTTAGTCCTCACAGGGTGAAGAGCCAGTACTGGAAAAGTTTGATTAGGTCATGGAAATATGGAAAGAGATCATAGGAAAACAAAATGCAAAACCACATGTTATTTTACTGTTATGTTACTCTCCATAAAATAGATTAGTTAAATCTCTGATAACCGGATCATCCTTTGGAATTTTATAAAACTGGTTTTACTGATCATTTCTCGTGTGGTATCATTTTGTTATGGACTGAAACTTATGCACTTCCAACCTGGAATAATTTATAAAGTATTCCACATATTTTTATAGTCTTCAGTTGAGATTGAGATGGTGCACAAAACCAAGTTAACCTTGATTAATGTCTTTCCTTCCTCCCTCCCAAAAATGATGACAATTTCATGCCAGAAACAAGGGAAAACAGTCATGAAAGCTGTTCTGCTGGCTGCTGAAAGACTGCATGCAGCAGGAAACTATTACAGATATTGTTACGTATATATGACAGAAATGTGGGGGGTTTGCTTGGCCAGATACTTCAGGAGTTAGCCAAAACAAACTTTGCCTGAAAGATCACATGAAATTTATAAAATGGAGACATGAGGAACTTGAGTCTGTAGTGTGTACTAACCACAACCCCCATCAAACATTAGCCATTGAGTCTGTTGAAACCAGTACTTGAAATGTGGCTCTGGAAAAATCTTAGAATTCTTACAGGATAAGAGCAAAGTGCAAAATCTTTTTTTAACACCTTTACTAAACAATCATTGAAGACATAGTCAAACACACATTAATAGAAAAGAAAATATTTTAATATTCTAAAGACATGCTTCTGGAGCATTTCTCCCCGGGCCTCCACTGAAAACAGGATCTGTGGAACCTAGTCGGACTTTCCCGGTCAACAAATGTTAAATAAAAAAAAATAAAATAAAAATAAATCATACTATTGCTTTTGTTCATGCATTAAACATTGCATGTACGTTCTTTCTTTGAAAGAATTGTCATTCACTCCAACACTACATAAATTGCTCAGTGCCCGCCTTCTCTTAAACCTCACTGCTCCTCCTGAACACTATTCTGCATGTATTGTTCCAACAAATTCCATTTATTTATTTTTTTTGTAATTTGATCAATCCCTTTTCTAAATATTTTTACTTATTTATTCACTCTTTGTTAACCAGCTTAATCCCTCTTGGCCAATGGACTCTTCTCAAGGGATTGCATTCATACTAACTAGAGCAAATTGGTCCAGGGCTCCAGGAAACTTCTAGTCTTTCAAATAAGTACTATGGGATCCTCTACATCCACTTGAGCTACCACCAACTCAACAAATGGGGCCTCAGTTTAATACCTCATCCAAAGGATGGCACACTCAAGAGTGAAACACCCCCTTACGTTGCACTGCAGAGATTCAATTTAAGCTTGTCTAGCTTTTTTATAAGTAATATATGTACAGGGTCTAAAACTTCTCTGGACAGTGGAAAAGCCCTGGAAGACATTCAGCGATATCATTTATCACACAACTGGAGTTATTAGACACCTATTTAATCTGAACATAAACTTCAAGCCAAGGGAGAGCCCTTCTTACAAAACAAAACCTGAACACTTTCTACTTTTTAACAACAATATGAAAACAAGGCTTTCACACTGAGCTAATCGGAGGAAGGGCTCTGAGCCAACTAATCTGTGATGTATAACATCAAGTATCCTGTTTTTTGCTTATTTTTGAGTTATTTATAGCACTTTTATTGTCAGCATATACTTTTCTAGCTATTTTCACTGTGTGTGAGAGATATTAACTAGAAATTTTCTACAATTGTTAAGCATCTGGTTGGGTTTGTTTGTTCTGATTTCCTGCTAAGGAGTGTATCATATAACATGCTTGCAGTTAAAAGCATTCTCTAGAGTCTCCTTGATCCTTTATCTGTTTAAACATTTCTGCAGTTTTTTTCCTACCCAAGTAGTGTGGGTAGTGTAGCATTGTCCATATTCAGGCTTGTGTTTTGGGCCTAGCTGTTTGTTAGTAGAGGCTGTGTGTCTGAGCACGTTCCAGCCCATCGTAGTTTAACCAAAGCCAGTATAGCATTTCAGTGAGAGTGAATTGTTTATGGTCACTGGCTGATTGGGGTTACCTGGACTACGGCTTGGAGTAAGCACCTCATTGGTTCTTTCAAGCTTTTTTTTAAAGTTTTTTCAGGTTTCAACTTTGTTATTTAAGAAGTTAACTTGTGAGTGTTTCAGCCATTTCACACTGAGCTAATCGGAGAAAGTCGGAGGAAGGGCTCTGAGCCAACTAATCTGTGATATATAATATTAAGTATCCTGTTTTTTGCTTATTTTTGAATTATTTATAGCACTTTTATTGTCTGCATATACTTTTCTAGCTCATTTCACTGTGTGTGTGAGGTATTAACTAGAAATTTTCTACAATTGTTAAGCACCTGGTTGAGTTTGTTTGTTCTGATTTCTGTTTCCCACTCGCCCTATTGGTATCCTGTTTTTATACTTGGTGGCTTTGCAGTTGCCCGCCCCTACTGTAAATTTGATCTGGGACACTCCTCCCAGTCTAGTGTCATTACCTCATTCTACCTAATCCAGGGAGAACATTTGAGAAGGCCAACCCAGTTAGTTTCTGCTCCTCCTTACCCCTTTCCACTTTACAAAACAAACATTCTAAGCTTGTTTCCTGCCTTTCCTGTAAGTCGTCTAGTCCAGATACAAATTTGCTGTATCCAGGACAGTTTGTAAGCTTCTGAGCCCCCAAGCCTTTCTGTGTTGGAGGGAAGCCTTCTAGCTTAATTTTGTTTCTTAGAACTAGCCAGTTTTCTAGTTTTAGCACTCACATCTATTTCTTTGAGCTCAGCACTTGTTCAGAACTCATTGTAAGCACTAAATAAGCTACAAATTACTAAAGCACTCAACTTTCCTCACTTGTCTAGAAGAAAACAGTTTTTAGTACTTAATAAATAAGCAACTATCCAGGCATGTCTAACGGTCAGCTCCCGGTGTTTTCTCCTGTCTACCTGATGAATCTGGGTATCTTGGGGCAATGCAACAATTGCCTCATGTACACAGACAACCCTCTCCTCCTTCCACCCAACACTACAACCTGTGAGAGATGCACTTATATAGCCAAACTGGAAGCAAAGCTCTCTTCACCCAGGACTGGACTAGAAAATCAAGAGGAGAAGGTAAACACTTGCACCACACCACACTCATCACATAGTCCCTCAAAACCTACACCACCAAAACACACACACAGAAACACAAAACACACACCTACATTCACGGAGGCTCTCAAAAAAAATCTATCCAAGCAACAGAGACCTCCAAAGCAGAAAAGCAAGCAACCTCCACCCCCCAACACAACCCAAATAACACATAGCCCACAAACTCAGTGTGCCACTCAACCACATCCCATAAGGCATAACAATGTACCCAACACTCTAGTCATAGGTGACTTTATAGTCAGGCACACCGATGTTCTACTCACCAGGCTAAACAAGGAGAAAGTTGCTGTCAGCTGCCTTTCAGGTGCCAGGATCTGCCACAAAACGCATGCACTCAGGTCACTCTACAAGAAGTACAAATATGACTATGTCATTGTCCATGCTGGTGTGAATGACCTGAGACGTACCTCCCTGGACTACATGAAAAGAGACACAGAGGAGCTGTCTGATCTTGTAGCTCAGGCAGGTATGACCCTAGCCCTGAGTAGCATCCTGCCATCACCCAGAATGATACCATAGTACAAGGACAAAGTGATTTGCTTCAACAATTGGCTAAGTTTCTGGTGTCATTCTAAGGGGATCCAGTATCTGTCTGCCTGGGATGACATGATCAACAAACCATGATGCTTTGCCAGAGATGGCCATCACCTGTCGCCCTTGGGATTCCAGATACTAGCTATGGCTCTTGCCACCCCTATACTGCCTTTTTTAGGCAAGGTTCAAATGACAAATTCACCACCGTAACAGGTACAAGTAAGCAAAATCTGAGGGTAATGCTACTTAATGCTAGAATTCTAAACCTCAAAATGCACTCACACGAGGCACTCCTTAAATTGGAGAACGTCGACATCTGTGCAGTGACAGACACCTGGTTCACAGCTCCAGAAAGCACCCCTGCATTGCCAGGCTATAATTCATACCACATCATTCGGCCACCTAACCTGGACCGAAACACTAAAGGCTGAGGCGTGTCCATATTCATTAAGGATATCCACACCTCCAGGCTAGTTACTCAGCATAATGCATCCGAGATTATCCAAGTGCAACTAACTCTGGGCAAGACTGCAATCCAAATTGTAGCTTGCTACAGATCCCTTACCATGCCCCAGGATTCCCACTCCTCATTTCTTGATACACTGGAAAATATTAGGGTACAACCTAACACCCTAATAATGAGCGATTTCAACTATCCCACCATTAACTGGGAAAACTACTCATGTATCAACTCTTGTGCTTAAATGTTTTCTGGAATTCATAAATTCCAACGCCTTGGATCACCTTATCCACACCCCTACCAGGGGCAGCAATATCCTAGACCTGGTCATTACCAACATGGGCAACCGGTGTTCCACACCAGATGTCAATTTCTCGTTGGTCAGATCTGACCACAAGCAAATCACCCTAGACATCCACATCACACCCCCACCCCCATTAGGGAAACCACCGTAAAATATTTCTCCAAAGCCAACTTCACGCTTCTTAAGACAGAAGTGGCAAACTTCATGACACCCATGCTGATGGACAATAGGGGTACGACTGCTGAATCCTATATAAATGCACTTTATAAGCACTTACACGAGTGCATGGATCATGCAATCCCTAACAGAACCAAGATGCTATCCTCCAAAAAAAGAAAGCCAAGCTGGTGGTCCCCTGCCATAAACAAACTCTACAACAGAAGAAAGAAACTGTTGCAAAAAGGAGTAAAATCCAATGATTGGAGGAACTCCCTGGTCAGCCTAAGTAAGAAGCTGAGATCCCTCAAAATCCTCCAAAGCTAGTTACGAAAACAAAATCGCCACTGATTCTAAAGACCTCAAAGCATTCTATAGTTATGTCAAGAATCTCAATGGCAACACTCAGATCTGCTCTGAGTTACAGCGCAATGGCACTAAATATACAGAACCAACTGATATTGCCAAATCCTGGCAGATAGATTCAGTGCTAACTTTACCCCTCTCTCACTCCCTAAAGGGCTCATCTCTATACCAGAAGAATGCAAAGTTCCTGCAATCATGGCTGCACAGGTAAAAAACACACTCTCCAAAGCCAAGAACGCAGCATCCATAGGACCTGATAACATCCCAGGCTGCATTCTACATGAACTACAGAATGAACTGGCACCCCACCTAAGTACCAAGTTCAATCATAGCCTCACCTCAGGCTTTGTGCCCATTGAATGACGCACTGCAACGGTTATCCTACTCCACAAAGGGGGAGCCACCACGGACCCCGGGAACTACCGCCCCATTAGCCCGACGAGCCTGGTCTGCAAGGCTATGGAGCGCATCATCATGGAACTTATAAACAATGACACTGGTAATCTCCAAACTCTGAACTCTACCCAGTTCAGGTTTGTAAAAGGCAGATCATGTCTCCTAAACCTGATAGACTTCTTTGAAGCGGTCACCAAAGCTGTAGATGAGGGTAAGGTGGTTCACACAGCCTGTCTAGATCTTGCCAAGGCTTCTGACACCATCCCCCACTCCGGAATTATAGATAAACTCACTAAACTAGGTATAAATCCCTATGTCACAAGATGGGTTGCCAACTGGCTCACTGACAGAACCCACACTGTGAAAGTAGCAGACTCTAAATCCAACTTCAGACCAGTGACAAGTGGAGTACCACAGGGTTCAGTCCTAAGTCCTCTCCTGTTTGGTATCTACTTCTTTGAAGTACAGGCTAACACAGAAGGTCTTTGGCTAACAAAGTTCGCAGATGACAGCAAACTAGGAGCCATAATCAAAACTCCTAACGATGTGGACATCCTACAAAAGGGCCTCACTGAGACAGATGCCTGATGTCAAAGCCATGGCCTCAAGCTCAATGCCAAAAAGTGCATTGTCATCCCTTTTGGTAAAAACTCTGTACCCATGAACTACCACATAGGCAGTAGTCTACTTAACACAGAAAGTGTGATAAGAAACCTTGGGATACAGGTGGACAGTAATCTCTCCTTTGATAATCACATCGCCACAGTAGTCAGGAAATCCTTCTATGTGGCACACCTCATCACAAAAGGTTTCTCATCCAGGAAAAAAGAGGTCATTGTTCCCATCTACTCATCACTCATTAGACCCATTATAGAGTACAACGCTCCTTTTGGTATGTACCTCACAAGACATCTACAACAACTGGAAAGGCCACAGAAATACCTCACAAAGAGGATTACCAGTCTCAAACAGATGCCCTATGCAGACCGTCTCAAAAAACTCCAGCTTTACTCTGTTGCATATCGCCTACTCAAAGGCGATCTCTGCCTAACATACAAAGCTATGTCAAACCCAGAGCTGTTGGACATGCTCCACTTAAAGAAATCCCAATCCCTCAGAGCTACATGCTCTAGGGACCTAAACCTTGTCACCACAATAAACAGAACATGCTAAAGGGATAGATTCTTGTCCCAGATACTTCCCATACTCTGGAACAAACTACCTATCTATATCAAACAAAGCTCCTCATTAGCACTCTTCAAGAAAAATCTTGATGATTGGATGGGAGATAGGAAATTCATCCCGGGATCACTTCTGTGGCTCTACTTGACAGGGGCACAGGAAAATTATTTTCTTGGGTGGCAAAAACCAGGGTAATGTTTGGCCAGGCTTATATAGGCCCTAGGGCTAACAGCCTAGTACCTACCTATGCAATGGCGGATTTAGGCATGGGCGCCGGCCCCTTTCAAAACTTTTTTTCCCCGCACCGGCCCCTTTTAAAACTTTTTTTTTGGAAATCCTTTCCCGCACAATCCTGTGACATCATCCTGCCAGGAAATGCATCTAACGCACAACAGAGATGCTAATCATGCGATTGGAGGTTGCAGTCAGCAGATTTGTTTTTAGAACGATCCTTCCCCCAACTGCATCTCCATTATGTGTGTTGGTGAGAGGTGGCTTGTGATAATCGCTAAACCGAGACTGCTTAGTTTTAAAGAGAAATACAACTGTGATCTGCTCTCAATGCTAAGGTAAAATTTGCTAATTATTTTATTTTATTGATGCATACCAGATAGCCGCCAAAAAAAAAAAAAACAAAAACAAAACAAAAAATGGTATAGTTGAGCCAGCTGCGTTTGGCACGCAATGTCTCAAAAATACAGATTGCAGTTCAAAATGAATAATACTTTGCAAGCAATAAGTAGCTGTTGTCACTTTATGGGTGTTGGTTAAGAAATTTTTTTGGTATTTTACGAATGAACTTGCTTGCCCTGTCCTCTCGATATAATGTTTATTTATTGTCTTAACCTGGTTTATACTGGCTCTAACTTTCAAATATTCTGCAGTTCTAAACATTGGTATGTAGTCATGGCTAGGCTCTTGTTTTATTTTCTGAGTTGCTTCTTGAAGCTTGTCTTTAGCCAAATTGATTTTTGACTTGTGATTCTGAACTTTGGAATGAACTCTGTAGGAGTTAGTAAATTAGTTAATAACATTCTTTTAGACTAACCTTGCTCTGGTTTGAATTTGTTTAAATAACAATTTATTTAAAGTGTGGCAGTATAGGTAGCTGAACTCTGCATTGATTGCCTTTTGCACAGACAGAATCATGTTGCAAGTTTCCCTGATTTAAAAGTTAAAGCATGTTTTGATTTATTAAAGGACCATGCATTTTTTTTTCAATTAGTATCCCAGTGTGTTGCTTTAGACCATTCTGAGCAGCAAAATATACAAATGAATAAATAAGTAAATTAGCATTGCAAAAATAAAGGTAAAATTAGATGCAATAAAATAATATCATGTACTGTTGATTATCTTCTGTTTCATGGCATTGATAATTATTTAGTATACTGGTTAGGTATATGTATATATAATCATACTACTAATACACCGATTTCTTAACATAGTCTCAGATTCACCTTTTTATATCAGATCAGCATAATCTAGATGATGATTCTGCTTTAAATTATTATTAGCAGGTGTTTATTTGAACACTTTGCCAGTTAACTCCAGCATTTTAAAATATTAGTTGGTGCTTATTAAATATTTTAGCTCAATCATTGCTGACAGTTGGCATCAGATGATATTTTCAAGGTAGTACTAAATGATAGCTTTTGATTTAGTGCTTACATTCTGCCTTTGATTGGCTCTAGTTTTATCTGTATTTCTCTTACTGCAGTATATTTATTTTATATTTAAGCTCAATCTTGACATTATAATTACTGGATAAGATGCCTGACTTGAAATACTTCCATGTTATTTAATTTTCTTCTGACCTACATAATAATTAGGTGCTGACTTATCCTCCAGGTTACAGCTTTTGGGTAGACTTCCCCCAACTCAATAAACAGCATTTAAGTTTTATGGAGTATTTCAGCTATATGTGTGACAGCCTTTACTTGTTAGTTCTTTTTGAGATAAATTATCCCAATTGTAAGAAGAAAAGCACTAGAGATTCCTTCTGTGTCATGGCCAAATTTATCCTAATCACATAAAAACCAGTTCAGTCAGTGAAATCAGCAGATTCAACAAATATAAGTAAATAAGTAAGCAATTACTGAGACAGTTTCTCTCATACTCACATGTAATGCTGCATGGAGATAAAAAAAACTGCAAACACAATAATAAAAAGGACAGAAATGTTATTTTGACACTTCTTCGGATCTGTAACTCAGGTGAGGAGATTGGAATGGTTACTCCAGCTGTAAGTTGTTAAGGGATGCAATTAGCAGTCACCAATGCAATGGCAGATTTAGGCATGAGTGCAGGGGCCTTTTATTAAAAGGAAATGTACTTCATAGCACGTATGCTGAATTACCGAGCAAGGGTGATTTTCAAGTTATGTTTGTGTGTTGCAGTGCTCTAAAAAGACTAATCAGTTATTCATATGGACTCCAGCATTCTTTATGAATTATTAGAAGTGAATTGTGATGCAGTTTTTTAATCCCATTCGGTTGTATAGCAAATGTGGTGTAGGAGGCATGCTGTAGGTGGTTACAGTGAATAGTACAGTGGTACAGTATTACAAAAAGATTGGTGGTTTGTACATAGTTTGTGTCTTTCGGCTTTTCCCGGTTAGGGGGTCGCCACAGCGGAACTCCGGTCCGCTAATGATTGGCAGTAGATTTTTACATGCTGGCTTGCCAGTATGTCAACATAAATATTATATGGGAGGTAGCCTAATGGTTAAGGTGTTTGCCTTACAAACACAAGGTGCAGCGTTTGAGTCTTACAAGGCATAATTGGCTGGGCTTAAAATGGCTCGCAAGGGCAGTTAGCTTAGTACTAATCTATGAACCTATGTAATATATGGCTTAAATAAGATAATCATTCACTATAGTCATAGGATTTATTTGAGAAGAAATTCCTTAAAAGAAGACCATTACTGGGTAATTGTGGTTTTCATACCTCTCAACTAGTCCTGAGTTTTGCTGAATGTCCCTGATTGTGTTGCATATTTTGCCCAGTCCCTCATAAAAGTTTCAAGTTTCTGGTAAATCCTTCAGGACTGCAGACAGTAAAGCTAACAGAGTGCCCTGCCTATTGCACAGAAAATGTATGTTGTTGCATACTGTTAACTTTTTAAGTGTTCCAATTTCAATATAGTAAGCAATGAGCCTGACAGCTTAGTTGTAGTGGTGAAATTACAAGGGAAATCATTAGTGACCAAATCATTTTAAAGACCGTGCTAAAAGAATAGATTTTCATTGAAAATGTAGTATCCCGTATTAAAGTCTAAGAAAAGTGGTTGCTTTGAATTACTAAAGCATACTTCAAGTACTTGCTGTTTCTCAATGTAACATGCTGAATGGAAACATTTTCTTGTTTTTTGCTTTCAGTTTAGTATGGTTTTGAAGTGAGGAAAAGTAAGATGGGTAGGGACTGTGATTTTATAATTTCGCTACACTTCCCTCTGATTTGTCCACTGCTGGCAAGGTCGAAAACACTTTTTGCTTACCTCATTTGGAACAGTGCACTGTTCACCTTTAGATGATTTTTTGGGTTTTGGACAATTTTTGATATCAGTGTTAAACTAGTTGTAATGATCATTCTGATCTTGATCTAACCAGTCTAGATTTTGTTAAACACTTTCCAGCCTTGTATAGTACAGTTGTGGCAGATTTAGGCATGAGCCCTTGGCATTACTACAGTTTATGCTACAGAATGCACGTTAACTATGGCAAAATAATTATACAGGGGTAAACAAGTGTGATGACAGAAAGCTGTCCACTGACACTTTGGAAATGTATCAGTATTCCATACATAATTTAAAGAGCTAATGTAAGCATTAAAATAAAGTTTTATGAATCCAGTCAGCCATAATGTTTTACGGATGCGCCTTTACAGAGAGCTTTAAAGTGTATCTGATATATTCAAGATGATGCCTTTGATATTATTATTGCTAAGTAACATCAGTGATTTCCAATGCATTAGCCATTGGTCACTAGATGCCACAGAGGTTTGTGTGATGATTCTACATTAGGTATGGCATACGAGTGAAACAGGAGGACTTGCACATACCAAGTAAAATACGTGCATTATATATCTTTGGTTGATGCACCATGCCAGGTAAACCTATCAATCAGAACTGATTATATAAAGACAGTAGTTTATTAAAATATAAATTATTTGAATAAAAGCCTGATGATGCCTACCGATTTCTCAAAACACCTCATTTAGATTTTTGAACAAACAGTAGAGTGCACACTCTGGCCTGGTTAAGTTGAATGTTTTGTCACTGTAAGGTCTGTAGATCACGTGTGTAATACTTATTAGTGTGTGTGAATGTTTGTGTGTGTATGTATATATGTGTATTCTATATATATATATATATATATATATATATATATATATATATATATATATATATATATATATATACACACACACACACACACACACACACACACACACACACACACACACACAAAACCATCTGCATGTCCTCTCTCACCGCAACCATGAACCTTATCTTAGGTGTTCCTCTTTTCCTCTTACCTGGCTCTCACCGCAACCATGAACCTTATCTTAGGTGTTCCTCTTTTCCTCTTACCTGGCAGCTCCATCCTTCTCCCAATATACACAGCATCCCTCCTCAGCGCATGTGTAAACCAATGCAATCTTGCTCTTCCTAGCTTTGTTTCCAAACCATCTACAGACAGAAACTGTTTTGTAAAGTAATTGCAACATGGCAAAGCAGAGAACAGGTCATGCATTCATTTGTGAAGTGTTTTACATCCGTTCTATCTTAAGCCTAATTAACACGTGCTGCTGTGGCCATTACCTAAGTCAGTAGTATTTGACATGGTTTTATTTTGTGCATTAGATACAGAAGCAGTTACTTAGTACTTGGCATTGCTTGATTTTTTTTAGTTAGATACAGAAGCAGTTAGTTCTTGTATTGAAATGAGCTGCAGTATGTCAGGAAAAAGTGCTGCCATGACTTCAGGAGCCAAGCAAGAACTACATCAACAGTCTCTTCAAATTTTTCGGAAAGACCGTAAAACACGGGGAAGGTTCAGTCTCTCAGGGCAAGTCATTGTTGGTGAAAGCAAAGTACAGGATAATGTCCTATTCCCTGAATGATTATATTAGATAGTTCAGATATGTATGACACTTTATTTTCTGTGGTAAAGTATTTGTCTAGGATTTTGTGAATTAGGGTGTGAAAATGAGCTGAAAGGTACTGTACTTTAAGTTTGATTTGTTTATATATCAAGGAAGGAGCTCGTGTGCGAGATGAAACATCTTGGTAGTCCTTGTGTACTTACTTTGTAGGTTTTCAGGCATCCAGTGTATAGATTGTGTTTTCCTGTGATTGTTTTTTTCTTATACTGTTAGGGAATTTATCATCTATTGATACTTGTTTTCATTTTTTTAAACCAGCAGTGAGAGAGTAATGTGTGCTTGATGAGACAGAAAGTATGTCAAGCCAAGTAGCTGCGCCCGCAGATATCATCAAAACTAAACACGGACTTAAAGGCGGCTGACGAGAAACTGCCTCGTCCAGGCACGGAAAGACACTGGCCTCAGCAGGAAGCTTAAGAAACCTCAACTTTTGCTCGGTTACTGACAGGTTCAACAGGGAATATCCTCTGATATGAGTCAAGCACCCAACTGTCTCCTGTGCTCCTGTCTCGTCTCTCCCTAGAAGAATCCTTCCGCAACGCAAAAGGAGGTTGAGTGTCCCAGCCGGAGGCTACAGTTAATGAATGTAGTGCCATCAAAGAAGTCAGTCATGGTAGTACAATCACTGAAGTCAGCAGCTCAAGAGATAACCGAGAAAGTGACAGAAGTACCTTAAGTGTAGTCAGTTACTTCACTAAGAAGTATTCTGATGAAATCGGTGATGCTATCTGTTCGCTGACAGATATTAGTAAGTACATCACATGTACTAATACTACAGATGAGGAGAAAGTCATTGTCGTAAATCATCGTAAACCACATGACAGTTTTCGTTTTCCACTCAAAGCCTTCACAGACAAAAGAAGAAAATCAGGAAGTTCCCTTCACCAATGTCAACTCTCGTGGCTAGACCAGTTTAATTTTCTGGCATATTCGGTGAAACAGGATGGGCTGTATTGTTTAGCCTGCATGTTATTTCCAACACCAGCACAGACAGAATGGGCAAAGTTATTCACTGAGCAGCCTTACTGTAACTGGAAGCATGCCAAAGCTGATATTCAGCGACACTGAATTAGAGTACCACAAGAAATCTGAGGCAAAATTACATGCTTTCAGAATCACAAGTGACAATCAAAGTCAAAGAGTGGACTTTGCAATTTCAAATGCTTCACAGCTGCAGGTGGCCAAAAACAGAGCTCTACTAACCTCTATTATAAAGTGTCTGGAGTACTGTGGAAGGCAAGGGATAGTGCTTCGTGGACATAGAGATGACTGCACATCTAACTGCACTACCAACAAGGGAAACTTCAGATCTCTAATTGATTTCCGAATTGACGCTGGTGACAAAGACTTACAAACCCACTTACAAACATGCCAAAAGAATGCAACATATATTTCAAAAACAGTGCAGAATGAACTGCTAGAGTGTATTAAAGAATATATTCAACAGCAGATAATAAAGGATATTAAACAACAGCCTCTTGGACCCTTTTACTCCATCCAAGCAGATGAAATTGCAGATGTAAGCAACTTGGAATTGTACTGAGATATGTGAAGAATGGCCATTCTGTGGAGAGATTCATAGAGTTTATTGCCTGTGAATCTGTCACCATAGAGGAGATCTGCAATAAGTTGGTTGCATGCGTAACAACGTTAACATTGAATCTTGAGCACTGCAGAGCTCAAGGGTATGATGGTGCTGGAAACATGGCTGGAGCACAGAAAGGCTGTGCAGCTTTGTTTCAAGAAAGAGTACCACATGCGATTTTTTTCTATTGTGCTAGTCACCAGTTGAACCTTGTACTTTCAAACGCTTGTCAAGTTCCAGAAGTACGAATAATGTTAAATGTAGTGAAGGAAGTTGGTTTGTTTTTCAAGTACTCCCCCAAAAGGCAAAGATGCCTAGAGGAATCAGTACAGTACATGAATTTACAGCAAAAGGCAAGTGGCCAAAAACCAATAGAAAAACAAAGGCTTAAGTTGCTTTGTGAGACCAGATGGGTGGAGAGACATACAGCCTTTGATGACTTCTGTCATATCTATGAAGCACTTCTTCACTGTTCAGACAATATTATGAATAACGGAGGGCCACATTGGGATGGAAAAACTTTGACAGATGCCAGTGGACTTTACAGTTCTATTACAAAGTCGTGCTTTATTGTTTTTTTCCAGTCAGCAAGGCTCTTATTTGGTTTTACTAAGCCCCTTAGCAAACTTCTGCAAGGATCGTCACAAGACATACCGTATGCATATGAGCAAGTCAGCTGTGTGCTTGACAAGCTGCGGCTATTTGTGCAAACATTGAACATGAGTTTAGGAATACCTTCAGAGATATGTCAGAAATGGAGAGCTTCTGTAGTAAGGTTTACCCCTTCCACGTTTGTGTAACAAACAAACTATGAGAAACAATGTTGATGGACAGACTTCAGAAGTGTACTGGAGAAGAGCAATTTTTATTCCCTTTCTGGATCACTTTATTCATAAACTGTCCATCTGATTCACTACAATGGCAGCAACAGCTATACGAGGATTCACACTTATTCCATCAAACTTGAACAGCTTAACATTAGAAAGAGACAATTCACTTAAAACTTCTTTTGACTTGCCTTCACCGACAACATTCCACCAAGAGCCCAGACTGTGGAAAAGGGCATGGGAAGCTTTATCCGTCAGCTCTGCTGTGCCAAATGACTTGAAGCAGGCACATTCACAAACAAACGTCAACATGTTCCCAAACATTTCATTCATATTAAATACCCTGTTGCTCACTCCAGTCACAACTGCTGGAGTAGAGGGGGCTAATTCAGTCTTAAAACTTATAAAGTCTGAACTCCGGAGTACTATGGGACAAGCGCCTTAACAGTTTAGTGCTGCTATTCATGCATAGAGACATCCCGATAGACTATTCTTCGGTAACTGATTTATTTGCAGAAAGGCACCCAAGAAGAATGCTACTTACTAATCCGCTTACTTAAGAATTGAACAGTAGTATTACTGATAACAGTAAACAATCCAAAAACATTATTGCCTGCTTAGGAATGTTTTTTGAGTTTAGTTATTTGATACATCTATTAAATGAATCTTTTACTAATTTATGGACTTTTGTTATGAAAACACTAATAAAAGATAACTATGCTTAAAATCATAGAAATGTATCCAAACATCTATGCCTGTGGTATATACTGTACATTTTTACTGTGGTTATTTTCACCTTCTGAGAGTTTCTTTCCAAGTTTATAACAGTGCATATGCCCAGTATGACATTGAAGGAGAATTATGTGACTTGGTATGGGCAACCAATCATCTTTTCTAGGCATGCATTGAAAATACTTGTACTCTCTGTACATGTGCTGTGTGCTGCACAGGAATTACTTATTTCTACTACCATATCCACAGCAAAATCATGTGCAACTGAATATAAATCGATGTCTTTCCACGTGCGATGTCACAGCTTCTTAAGGTAATCTTTTCACAACCACCAAACCTAGTGTCCCGCATTCCCGCTTTCAACTGGTAGTCAACTAACATGCCCCCCCCCCCCCTTTGCAAATTCATGGATCCGCCACTGCTATGACCCTAAGAGTGCACTCTCAGCTGTTGAGCCAGGTTGGTGGGATCCTCACTGGATGCTGGGTGCTGTCAAGCAAGAGTCAATAAATACTTGAGAAATGGGTCTGTCCTGGACCTTTACTGAAATGGATCCATAGCCTGACTTCAAGTGGTCAACAAGTAAAGTGATGACTTGGTTCAAAGGAATCCTAACAGGTCTGATCATATAGTGCTGCTGTTGGTGTTAATTACTGCTGTTCAGTAAAAAGTAAGTGGGCTACTTTACGGACACTTTTCAGCCATGAACCAGACAATAAGACAGTTTTATTTCAGGTAACTTTTACATTGTACATTTATAATATAGCAGTATATACAGTAATCACTTAAATTACTAAGTTACTCCAGTTTTACTGCAAGGTCTTTGAGGCCAGGTACTACTGATATGCAGAGACTACCGAGGTGTAATGTCGATTTTTTTTCCTGTAATCTGCTGGAGATCTGGTGTGGCCCACTGTTCTCTGGTGCTCACTCCTCTTACCAATAACAGAATAAGGTATCTAAATAAGGACTTAGTCCCAGGAAATCACTGGACCAAACAGTATGTAAGGGGTGGTGCTTTCCTTAAGAGAGATTGTCCAAAATTCATCAAAGACAGCAGGGGGGGGTCCTACATAGATATTCAAATTAATGGTCCAACTGCAGAGTAATGAGCACTGCATTTGTTTTTGTCTGGTGGATTCTAAAGGTTTATACTTTCCAACTGTAATGCAAGACTGAAACACAAGTAATGATTGCTCCCTGAAGCAACTGCAATTTAAAAATATGTCAAATGAAAGGTACTTTTTGCTGGTTCAAGTACCTCATCATGAAGGGTTTCACATCCAGATCCAAGGATGTCATTGTACCCCTATATTCCTCCCTCATTAGACCCATGATTGAGTACAATGCCCCATTTGGTATGTACCTCACCCAGCACTTGCAACAGCTGGAGAGACCACAAAAGTACCTCACCAAAAGGATCAAGGGTCTCCAACATATGTCTTATTCTGCCAGACTAAAGAAACTTCAGCTCTATTCAGTAGCATACCGCCTGCTCAGAGGTGATCTCTGCCTGACGTACAAGGCCATGTCCAATCAGGATCTGATGGACATGCTCCACCTCAAAAAATCCAAATCCATCAGGACCACGAGAGCTAAAGACTTAAACCTTGGCACAAGTATGAACAGGACATGCTGGAGGGATAGATTCATAACCCAGAGGCTTCCCATGCTTTGGAACAGGATCCCAGTTTGTATTAGGCAGAGCCCCTCACTGACTCTCTTCAAGAGAAATCTTGATGAGTGGATGGGAGATCATAAGTTTACCCCAGGGGTCACATCTGTGTCACTGCTAGACAGGGGCACAGTAAACTAATTCCATTATATAAGGGGACCTTCACTGTGTCACTACTAGACAGAGGCACAGTATTCTAGATTTATTCTGTACATTTTTGTACCATTTCATGGGGTGGCAAAAGCCACATCACTATGGCTAGGCTTACAAATGCCCCAGGGCAGATAGCCTAGTACTATACTATGATACAATGAAACTATGATAATCTGGTCAGCAGCACTAAATTATTTTAACAAGATTATTAAGACTTGAGATGTGTGAGGGTGTGTCTATCTTTGATTTTCCTTAGTAAATTGAAGAACCTTGCCTTGGCTCAGACAGATTTCAAACACTGAAACCTGGAAGGCATGCTGTGACTCAATATTGGTTAGAAAAAAGTATAACACAATGTACTTGGAACTTGCCTGTACAATTTTGCATACTTTTGAGACTTAACTATAAAACCCGAAACATTTGATGGAAAAAATCTCCTTTGGATAACTGTTTACTCGTACTGAATAACACTAAAGTGGGTGAATGTGGTACTTAGGTACTGATTCTTTGAAGTACATTCTGGAAGGAGTTGGCGTATATTTCTCTGGAAACAGTCACTTTGGCTTGCTTACTTTAAATAATGACAAAGTAATTGGTTAATGGGCATCAGGGCTGAACTGGGGTGAACATCTCAGTCAAATGGTGAGGCAATTCAAGGGATTTCACCTGCGTCACTTGATTCCCGTAAATAGTGTCATTGTAGTGCTTCTCATATTTCTTACATATTTATCATATTTATGGATGACAGATTATTCTGGATATGTATTTTGGGTGAGGAAGTGGGATGTTTTACAAGCCACTAGTGAAGAGGGTGTGGGGTGGAGGGCTACAGATACTTTCACCTTGCCCACTTGGAAAAAGCAGCTTACTAGAGAGTGTAAATAATATGGGAATAATCTCAGCCTATACCCCACAGCAGGGTTATGACAGCAAAGAAAATAATGCATTCTGAATTACATGACTTACTAGATAAAGGAAGACAACATGAGTTGGTGTTAATTACAGACTTGAATGCACATATCGGGACAGACAGAACAAGATAAAAGGACTGCCTGGATTCACATTGGTGAGGCAAAAGGAATAGAGAAGGAGAGGCTATTCTGGACTTCTCTTTTTGGTAAATGGCTTGATGGTGGCAAACATGTGGTTCAGGAACAGACACAGCCAAGATCACATACAAGAGTGGTCAATATGCAACTCAAGTAGACTTTGTCTTAATAAGGAAAAGGCAATGGGGTACAATCAGCAATCGCAAAGTCGTCCCCAGTGAAACAGTCAACCTACAGCATAAACCACTGGCTTCCACAATCAGCTGCAAGAAGTGATTAGAGAACGATCTAAGATCAACAAATACTAGGCTGAAGGCCTGGAGGTTGACTGGAGAGAAAGCACAATAATTTAAGGAAATACTCAGCATTATAGTGCCTGAGGAAGAGAAGGAAATTGGTGTGGTTGAAGAACTGTAGAGCCTCAAAACAGCATGTGCGAGGACTGTAGAACAGATTTGCTGGCGAGCCAGGTGTGGAAATAAGGTACATAAGGAAAGCTAGTGGTGGAATGCAGAGGTCCAAGAAGTCAGCAAAAGAAAGGAGTGTCGGTAAAAAGAACCAAGCTTAGAAGTAATACTGGTTAGCAAACAAAGAGGTTAAGAGAACAGTTGTAATAGCAAAGAATAACCCTAGAAAAACCTTCTAGAAAGTGACTCTGTAGAAGGTACAAATAAAGTATCAGGTTGCAAGGCAAAGATAGAAAGATAAAGATGATAGTCTTCAAACACCCTTCACAAGGGATACCAAAAACAGTCTGCTCATCAGTCCACATCAACAGCAAATGGAAGGAGTACTTCCAGCAGCTTTCTGAATAAAGAAAACTACACAGAGGACTGCCTATACACAACCTACAATGAAAGAAGAAGAAAAGTCTACCCTAGAAGAAGTAGAAACAGCACTAAAGAAAATGAAGTCAGAGAAAGCAGCAGGCTTAGATGAGGTCACAGAAGATACAGTCAATATGTTCAGTGAGTTAGGGGATAAGTGTCTCCAGACGGTATTCCTAGCAGTATGTACAGAGAAAGAAGGGTGCATCCCAGACGGCTGGACAATAAGCTTTTTAGTGCCACTGTACAAGAACAAAGGGGACATTCAAAAGTGTGAGCATGAACGTTCTGCAGAGTGTGATAAATGAATAAGCAGAATAGTAGAAAGTAAAATGGGAGATGAGCAGTTTGGATTCAGATCAGTCAAGTCAAAGAAAACTTTACTGCCATTCGGAAATACACAGCAGTGTAACTGAACAAAATGACAATGCTTCGTTCAGAATGCAGGAAACAGTTGCACATATAGACAAAGAAAAATTAATCAAATATCACAGTAGAAATTTAATAAGTAGCAATTAGTAAGTAAAGCAGGACAGCAGTGACCCACATATGTCCCAGAACAGGAGACAAGGAAGACAAGGTATAATATGAAGGTAATATTGTCAAAGTAAAACTTAAACAATAGCAGCATATCTATGATTAGACTAAATTATTGCACAGTTTGTATATTGCACTTTACAGTCCTTCAGTGTGGTAAGTAAGCTACCTTAATACTGTACTTAGTTACTGCACATCCATAAAATAAGCCACTTGATAGGTTAGTTATGTAACAGAAGTGGTTTAGTGTTTCGACAGACTCATGGTTCATTTTCCAAGAGTTCAACAGTCTAATGGAGAGTGGAAAGAAACAGTTATTTACTCTGGTGGTCTTGCAATGCAGACTTCTGTATCTCCTGCCTGAGGACAGGTGAGTATACAGACCACTGGCAGGATGCACTGGATCGCTGGAAATCTTTCCGGCCCTGTCAATGCACCAGCATTTGTATAGATCTTCCAAAGGTGTAAGGAAATGCCAATGATTCTTTCTGCCGACCTTACAACTCTCTTGAGAGTCTTCTGACTGTTACAGTTCCCATACCAGAATGTAATGCTGTTAGTCAGGATACTTTCAATGGTGGCCCTATAAAAGGTCTGAAGTGTGGAGCTTGGTACTTTTGCCTTCCTAAGTTTCCTTAGAAAGTGCAAGCGTTGCTAAGCTTTTTTGACTGTGCTGGATACATGGACTGACCAGGATAAGTTCTCCGTGATATGAATACCCAAGAACTTTGTACTCTTGACCCTTTCCATTGTCATCCTTTTCATCACTAAAGGTTTGTGTGGTACTTGAGATCTTCTGAAATCAACTCCTTTGTCTTGCTGACATTCAGTGCTAGATTGCTGTTGTTACATCACACCAGTAGTTGATCGATCTCATTCTGTAGGCCTCCTCCTCTCAGTCTTTGACCAGGCCTATAACAGTGGTGTCCATCTGCGAATTTGATTATCCTATTTGTCTTGTGTCTGGCCATACAGTCATGTGTCAGTAGAGGGCTTAAGACACACCCCTGCGGTACTCCTCTGTTCAGGATGATACTTCCTGAGCAGTTGTCTCCCACATGAACCTTTCGAGGCCTTTCAGTATGGAAGCTCAGAATCCAATTGCATAAATGAGAGTCTATGCCCAGTTGAACTAGCTTTGATATCAGATTCTGAGGGATGACAGTGGTGAAGGCAAAACTGAAATTGATGAATAGTAGTCCTGCATAGCAGTTTTTCCCTCCTAAGTGGTTCAGTTTTTCATGAAGAGCTAGTGAGATGGCATCCCCTGTACTGCAGTTTGTCCTGTATGCGAAATGTAGTGTGTCCAGCGTCACAGGAAAGATCGAGGCTTTATGATCTTTGACGAGCCTCTCCAGACACTTCATTACTGTCAAGGTTAAAGCAACTGGTTGGTAGTCATTCAGAGTTGTTGGCTGTGGTTTCTTGGGTAGAGGAGTGATAGTCATCTCCTTGAAGCATTTCTGAACACTGGCTAGATGGAGTGAGGTGTTGAAGTTGTCAGTGAGTACTGAAGCCACTTTCATCGCACATTTCCTTAGTACATTGCCCATGATGTTGTCAGGGTCAGCTGCTTTTCTCGGGTTGACATGTTATAGGTTTCTGGTGACATCGATTGTATTGAAGCTCAGCACCACTGCATTCTTGTTTTCAGGGATTCCTCATGGTGTTGCTTTGTCAGAATCAAACGTACTGAAGAATCTGTTCAGTTGGTTCAGAAACTCGATGATATCATCATATGAAGCTGATGTAGGCTTGTAGTCGGTGAAGGTTTGAATTCCTTTCCATAGTTGCAGCACAACTGACCTGTTGTTCATAGTGAGACAGATAGTTCAGAGGAAGCTAGGGATGAGGAAAGAGACTAACTGGGCATTCCAAGACTTGAAAAAAAAAGCATATGACAAGGTCCCAAGAAAGATGATTTGGTCAGCCTGCAATGCTTCAAAGTCCCAGAATCATTGGTAGAACTAGTGCAGGATATGTGCAAGGGCCCAGTAACAGAAGTTCAAACAGTGCTCAGACTTGTAGAGGGGTTCCCAGCGGGAGTAGGTGTGCATCAGGGTTCAGCTCTGAGCAATTGCTGTTCATACTGCTGATGGACTACATTAGCAAACAAGTCAGAGGGGAAAGATCCATAATGCTGCTGTATGCAGACTCTAAACAAGAACTTCAAAACTGTAGGGGAATGGAATATAAACATGAAGGCACACGGGGTGAAACTGAGTACAGGAAAGGCAGCTGTAATGGCAGCAAATGGGGAAAATCAGAAGAAGCTGAGAATTGAGTTAGAAGGGAAAACAGTGTTACAGATTAACTGATTCAAGTATTTGGAAGGGTCAGTCGAGGGGAACTGAAGTCTGAATGCAGTCAAAGCTAGAATCAGAGGGGTTGCAGCCAACTGCCACAGTGTGTTAGCTGTAGTCTGTGAAGGAAGAATGCCAATGAAGCTGAAAAGTAGGGTGTACAACACAGTGATGGGACCACTACTACTTTATGGTACATAAACCCAGGCTGTGAAGGCTGAGCAGTTGAGGAAGCTAGAGGTGATATTAAGTGTCTGAAATCGGTAGTAAGATGCACACTATGGGCAGACAATGAAATGAGGACATCAGTGTAGAAGCCCAAGTAGTTCCAAATGCAGAGAAGGTCAAACAGAACATATTTTGCTGGTTTGGGCACATTTGTGGAAAAGAACAAGACAATTTGGTGAAGAAGATTTTTGACAGAAAGGAAGAAGGAAAGAGGAAAGTTGGGCATCCAGCAAAGAGAAGGATGGAATGTGTGAGAGAAAACCTTATACTGCCAGGCATGACTGCTGAAGAACGTAGAGAACAGCACTGAATGGAGAGAGATGGTGGCAACTGGCACAACACCCTGACCCCATGTAGAAAATGGTGAAAAAGGGGGGTTGATAATGAAGATGAGCTACCAAGACAGATTTTGACAGATTGGGGGGAAAGGGGAAGATCGCTGACACAGTCATTGTGAAGTTGTAGACATTTTCCTTTTTGGAAATGTTATCTGATTTTTAATCCTCACCTCCACCAGCCGTTTCTCTGTTTGTTTGGTCAGAGAAGGTGGGGATTGTTAGTTTTATGTCTTGGGTGTGAAACAGATCTGGGAGATTTGTAAGTGAGAAGGGGCCTAAAAAATCTTAGAAACCTCCTGAATTAACCACCCTCTGTTAGCAAATAGTTTGATGATCTGAGTAGCAGATGGACAAAATAAAACCTAAAGCTAAATTCAAAAGTTCAGACTATCTCATCAGAAAACTTTCTGATTTCATAAACGGGCATACCTACTCAAAACAGTTGCAGAAGCAGAGGCCCAAGAAAGAGCATCTGCACAATCATGCACACTCCTTAAAGCAAGTTTTGATACTCGGGAAATGATGGAAACAAAATAACTGAAATATGCACTACATTCAGGGAGAAGGGTGGTAGATATGCGTCTCAAACTGTCTATCACAGAAAAACACAAACTTTCACATATGGGTGTCAAATGCTTGCATCTGGGATTATGTCACTATTCTTTGTTTACATTAATATAAATGTATGACTGTCTATCTCATAAGTGCTAATTTAATAAAAGTGTTTCTTGCTTTACAAAAGAACAGGTAGTGAGATCTGTAGAAAAGGGGAGAAGTAAATTACATTAAAAATGGAAAGGGTGGGAACAGGACAAGCAGAAAATGTCTTGGAAGAAGAATGAAGTTTAAGAGAAGGCAGAAATTGAACAAATTATGTAATGTTGCTTTGATTATGAGATATATCAATACATTTAATGTATAATATTTGTAAATGTGAACTTGTCAACATGGTTTGGTTGCTTTTCTATAAATGTAAGCTTGCCTATGTCACAACTGATAACTGAATAAAGGTTTAAAAAAAAAAACTTCCACATATGGGTTGTTACACACCAAAGTGGAAGTAGTAAAAATTGCTACACCACTTCTGTCCAAAATCTTCCTTCTTGGGAGTAGGAAGGGAAAGGGTTGGATAACAGCAGGAGCATGCTCCCTGCTGGTATAGATGTTGATAATGCTGACGGGTCAGAACTAAAGTGAGAAAACAAGTGCTTGTTAGCTTCAGAAACTTCTTAAAACCTTTTTTTCCGGGGGACCTAAGGTTGTTACAGGTAGCATTATATACATCCTCTAGGTCTGGCACTAGAAGAGGAATGGTCACAAAATGAGGCATATCCACTCATACCATATTTTAATATCTCCTCAGTTCATGGGAAATATCCATTTTTCCCAGAAGAAAACACCTCATTCATCCTGGCAATATTTGGAAAAAAGGTGGTTGTGGGGAACAGGTTTTCAAAGCATCTATATATATATATATATATATATATATATATATATATATATATATATATATATATATATATATATATAAAAAAATATATCTGGGACACATAGCCCACAGATTCAATGTGCCAATAAACCACAGCCCATAAGGCAAAACAACGTACCCAACACACCAGTCACAGGTGACTCTATAGTCAGGCACACTGATGTCCCACTCACCAGGCTAAACAAGGAGAAGGTTACTCTCAGCTGCCTGTCGGGTGCCAGGATCCGCCACATAACCCACACACACAGGTCAATCCACAACAAGCACAAATATGACTCTGTCATTGTCCATGTTGGTGTGAACGACCTGAGACGTATGTCCCTGGACTACATGAAGAGAGACATGGAAGAGCTTTCCAATCTTGTAGCCTAGGCAGGTATGACTCTAGCCCTAAGTAGCATCCTGCCATTGCTCAGAATGATACCGCAGTACAAGGACAAAATGATTGATTTCAACAATTGGCTAAGCTTCTGGTATCATTCTAAGGGGATCCAGTATCTGTCTGCCTGGGACGACATGGTCAACAGACCATAATGCTTTGCCAGAGACAGCCTGCACCTGTCGCCCCTGGGATTCTGGATACTGGCTAAGAGTCTTGCTGCCCCTATAGTGCCTTTTTTAGGCAAGGTTAAAGTGACAAACTCACCACCATAACAGGAACAGGCAAGCAAAAACTGAGGGTAATGCTACTCAATGCTAGTAGTCTAAATCTCAAAATGCACTTACTCGAAGCACTCCTTAAAATGGACGACATTGATATCTGTGCAGTGACTGAGACCTGGTTCAAGGTTCTAAAGAGCACCCCTGCATTACCAGGCTATAACTCATACCACACTTTTCGGCCATCTAACCTGGACCAGAACACCAAAGGCGGAGGTGTGTCCATATTCATTAAGGATAACCACACCTCCAGGCTAGTTGCGCAGCATAATGCATCAGAGGTTATCCAAGTGCAACTAACTCTGGGCAAAACTGTAATCCAAATTGTAGCTTGCTACAGATCCCCATCATGCCACAGGATTCCCACTCCTCTTTTCTTGATATACTGGAAAATATTAGGGTTCAACCAAACACCCTAATAATGGGCGATTGCAACTACCCCACCATTAACTGGGCAAACTACTCCTGTACAAACTCCTTCGCTCAACGCCTTCTGGATTTCATAAATTCCAATGCCCTGGATCAACTTATCCACACTCCCACCAGGAGCAACAATACCCTAGACCTAGTCATTACCAACATGAGTGACCGGTGTTCCACACCTGAAGTCAGCTCCTCATTGGTCAGAGCTGACCATAAGCTAATCACCCTAGATATCCACATCCTGTCCCCACCCACCATTATGGAGACCACGGTAAAAAATTTCTCCAAAGCCAACTTCATGCTTCTTAAGACAGAAGTGCCGAACTTCATGACACCCATGCAGATGGACAATACAGTTACGACTGCTGAATCTTACAAAAATGCACTCTATAAGCACTTACACGAGTGCATGAATCATGCTATCCCAAACAGAACCAAGAAGCTATCCTCCAAAAAAAGGAAGCCAATCTGGTGATCCCCTGCCATAAACAAACTCTACAACAAAAGGAAGAAACTGTTGAAAAAGAGTAAAATCCCATGAGTGGAGGAGTTCCCTGGTCAGCCTCAGTAAGAAGCTGAGATCCCTTATAAGATCCTCCAAAGCTAGCTACAAAAACAAAATCACCACTGATTATAAAGGCAACCACAAAGCATTCTATAGCTATGCCAAGAAAGTACAGTTGTGTACCACTTACCATAAATGTAGATGTTTGAGTGTATTCACTGTTGCAGTCCTAACCAATGGGTTATCCGGCTCCCGGTAGCCCTCGATCGGCCAGAATACCAAAGGTAAGTTGTAAAGGACGTCAGGGCGTCCGATACAAAAGGAGGCAGCCGACGTCACTTCCTCAGTCTTTCTTGCCAAAACAGTCAGAATCCCCCAGAAAACAAGGCTTAAACCAAAAGCCATTTTGGCAAACAATACCAAATTTAGCCTGTACCTCAGGAAAAGAGAATAGGAGAGAACCAAAAAGGGGGAAGGAGGGAGGGAAACCAGGACTGTAACAGTGAATACACTCGAACATCTACATTTATGGTAAATGTACACAACTGTACTATGTTCATCATGTTTCACTGTTGCAGTCCTAACCAATGGGTTGATTATCAAAGCCCAGAGAAAAGGGAAGAGGAACTAACATAATCAAGGATTGGAGATAATGCCCTGCAGAACAGCAGTGGCAGACCCTGAGCTGGCTCTTGAAAACAAAGGCAAATTATAATGCTTTATGAAAGTGTGAACAGAAGACCATATGGCAGCCTCCAAAATGTCTTTAGTAGGGGACACCCCGTAAAAAGGCTGCAAAAGTGGAAGCTGCTGTAGTTGAGTGGGTCCAAACCTCTTGAGGAAGAACCTTGCCATGAAAGGAATAACAAAAAATAATACAATGTGCAATCCATTTAGAAATGGTTTGCTTAGAAATAGCCTTGCCCTGGGCTCCAGGGACAAAACTGACCAATAACTGTGCCGATTTCCAAAGGTCTTTAGTCCTGTCCACGTAAAACCTGAGCCATCTGTGCACATCAAGAGAATGTAGGATTCTTTCACCTTTATTTTGAGAATTAGGAAAGAAGGTAGGAAGTTGTATGGACTGATTAAGAGTCAGGCTACAAACCACCTTAGGCATACAGGAGGGGTTGGTTCTCAGAGATACCCTATCTGCATGGAAAATAAGAAAAGGCTCAACAGCCATCAAAGCCTGCAGCTCCAAAACCCTCCTTGCTGAAGTTATAGCCAAGAGGAAGGCAGACTTCCAAGAAATAAACTTTAAATATGGAATGGCAGCTGGCTCAAAAGGAGGAAGAGTGAGTTTCTCTAGAACAAAATTAAGATCCCATGCTGGAGTAGGTGCCCTTCTGTGAGGTTTTAAGTTGCAAGCATCTCTGAAAAACATTTTCATCAGGGGATGGGAGAAAATGGGTTTTTCAAAACAGCAATGATCAGAAATGGCTGAAGCATGGATCTTGATAGAGGAAAAAGAAAGACCACCCTGAAGCAAATCAGCCAGGTATTCCAGGACAAGAGGAAGGGTAGGCTGAGAAGAAGATTCCCCTCTAGCCTGCAGCCAAAGAGAGAATCTTTCCCATTTGCCAGCATAAGACTTCCAAGTGCTAGCCCTCCTGGCCTCCCTCAGCACGTCAACCACCTGCTGGGAAAGGGAAGAAGAAAAGGATGCAGTCATACAATGAGCCATCCTGCCAAATGGAGAGACTGAAGATAAGGATGTAGAATGTTTCCCCATTCCTGAACCAAAAGATCTGACTTTGGAGGAAGATGCCAAGGAGGAAATTGGGAGAGACTGCAAAGCAGTGGATACCAATGCTGTCTGGGCTAGTCCGGAGCTATGAGAATAGTCCTTGGTCATTTTCCCTGATCTTCAACAATACTCTGGGAAGAAGAGGAAGAGGAGGGAAGGCATAAACTGACAGCAGCGTCCAAGGGAAGGACAGAGCATCTACTTTCCAGGCTCTGCTTTGATTCTGTCTGGTGAAAAAAAAAGAGGTAGAAGATGGTTGTCCGGAGAGGAGAAAAGATCCACCTGAGGTGTGCCCCAACGTTGAATGATGCTGTAAAAAACTGCTCTGTTCAGCTGCCACTCGTGAGGATCCAGGGTATGTCTGCTCAGCTGGTCTGCCAAAACTTTGAGCCTTCCTGGAAGAAACTGAGTTAGGAGATGCAGGCCCAGGGATGCTGCTATGGACCAAAGATTCATGCTCTGCCTACAAAGGGGGTAAGAATGAGTCCCTCCCTGGCTTGTTGATACACCACATGACTGTGGTGCTGTCTGTTCTGATGAGCAGGGTCCCTGGAGAAAGAAGATGCTTGAAAGATAGTAAGGCCGGCTGAACTGCTATCAACTGCTTTAAATTTATGTGCAGGTGCATCTGCTGGGCAGTTCAACTATCCTGTATAAATCTGCCATCCAGGTGAGCTCCCCAGGCATAGTCCGATGCGTCTCTGGTAAGAACTTAAGTGGCAGGGGGTGGGCGAAAAGGCATGCCTTTGTTTTGTAAACAGGCTGTTGCCCACCAAAGAAACACTGCCTGCAGACATGGAAGCAGAGGAATTATCAAATCCAGGTCCTGTGTGTGTTGGCACCAAATGTTCTTAAGGTACCATTGCAATTTCCTCATATTCAGACTTGCAAATGGAATCATGAGAACGCAAGAGGCCATGTATCCCAGAGCTTGCAGGTATTTCCTTGCAGAGAGCTGGGACAGGCTTGCTAAGTCCTTGAAGTAAATTGAGAGAGTTGTCTGCTTCTCCTGGATGACATATCTGCGCGGCTGTGTTCAGACTTGCTCCCAGGAATGTTATTTCCTTGGATGGCACCATTTTTGATTTTTCCTCGTTGAGAGTGTAACCTAGGGAAGACAGAAGAGTCTTTACAAATTCTAGATCCTTTAACAGCTGTTCCTGAGAATTTGCTTGAATTAGACAGTCGTCCAAGTATGGATAAATCTGGATTTTCTTCTGCCTGCAAAAAGCAATGACTGGACTCTGGGAGCAGTAGATAAGCCAAAGGTCAGCGCAGAGAATTGATAAAGTTGCTTGCCCACCCTGAAACGAAGGTATTGCCTGCAACCTTCCCTGATAGGGATGTGCAGATAAGCTTCTTTGAGATCCAAAGTTACCAGCCAGGAATCCTTTTCTAACACTGGCAGCAACTGATGCAGAGGGAGCATTTTGAATTTGGAATTACCAAGAAGGAGTTCAGAATGGATAGATCTACAATAGGACGCCAGGTGCATTCTTTTTTTGGAACTAGGAAAAGCCTGGAATAGAAACCCTGGCCTACCTGCTGAGCAGGAACTGATTATATTGCCCCCAAATGTAACAGAGACAACATTTGTTTTTCTACTTCTGCCCTTTGGTTTGGAGGAGCATCCGGGAATCCTTTGGGAACTTGAAAGGTGTGGAAAGAAAACGTGTGCCCTAGGGATACAGTTGTGAGTACCCATTTGTCGTCCATGACAGTGGCCCAAACATTTGCAAAAAGGGCCAACCTTCCCCATAAAGGACTCTCTAGGCAGGCAAGAACAGGCAGAAGTTGGATAAAGTCATTGACAGTGTTTGGATTGAGATGCAGGCTTAGAACTTCCCACCTTGTAAGTGGAAGCCTGCCAACGCTTAGACCTTTGAGGGGTAGCCACCTGCCCCCTAGAAGATTTGTAACCTCTAGTCCTAGAAGGGTTCTGTCTCCTGGTATCAGGAAACATCCAACTCTTAGAAGGGTAATTCCTGCTAAAGCGAGGTGGAACTTTCCGAAAGTCCATAACAGTTTGCATAAACTTGGCCTTATCCTTCATCTTCTTGACCACTTCCTCTGCTTTGCTGCCAAAAACACTGTCCTTATGCAAAGGCACATCTAAAAGCGTATCCTTGACAGGCTCTGGAAGGGGCTGTTCTCTGAGCCAAGCATGCCTTCTAATAACAGATCCAGTAGCTGTAGCCCTGCAGGAGGCTTCTAGAATGTCAAAACCACAAAGTAAAGAATGTTTATTGACAAGACTGGCAAAATTCAGCAAATCCTGCAAATCCTTACTCTCCTCAAAAAGACACACACTTGCTATCCTAGACTTAATAGCCTCCAAGGTGTGCTGCTGGTACTTCAGCATATGAAAAAGACAATTAGCAGACCTAACAGAAAGAGTTGCAGAGGTATAAACTTTTTTTACCCCACCTATCTAGGTTCCTAGATTCCCTGTCAGAAGGAAAAGGATTTTTGGTAACAGTGGCCTTAACTCCTTTAGGGCCTTGAGAAATAACATCTGGATCAGCCAACGGTTTCCTGAAATGAAACAGATGAGAATCAGGGACTCTATAGTACCTGTCAGGTTTCCTGGGAGCAGGAGGAACCGAATTTGGAGTCAAGGAATTTTCCAGGAAAACATCATCAACCACTTCCAACACTGGGGAATAGCCAGAGGCTTATGCGGAGGCAAATCCAAAAACTCCCTAATCCTTTACTTAGATTGGGGATAATACTGTCTTTCCTACTTAAAATGCTCCCTGAGAGTATTCAAAGTATCCTCAAAAGATAAATCCTCTGGAGGAGAAGCAGAAGGGATGGACTCCTCTGCATCTGAATCCTCAAAAGGAGAAAAAGCCTGAGAAACCTCCTCTTCATCAGTAGAAATGCTAGAAGAATCAGAACCAGAAAAAAACAAAGCCTCAGGAGAAACATCCCTAACCCTTTTAGAAGAAGGAGGCTGTGAAACCCTAACTTCAGAACGAACTGCCTGCCCACCTAAGCACCATGTTCAATCATAGTCCCAACATCAGGCTTTGTGCCCACTGAATGGCACACAGCAACAGTTATCCCACTCCACAAAGGGGGAGCCACCACTGATCCTGGGAACTATCGCCCTATTAGCCTGACTAGCCTGGTCTGCAAGGCCATGGAATGCATCATCATGGAACTCATAAACAAAGACATTGGTAACCTCCAAACACTGGACCCTATCCAATTCGGGTTTGTGAAAGGTAGATCATGCCTTCTGAACCTGATTGACTTCTTTGAGGCAGTAACAAAGCTGTAGATGAGGGTAAGGTGGTTCACACTGCCTATCTTGACCTCGCCAAGGCTTTCAACACCATCCCCCATTCTGGTATTATAGCTAAACTCACTAAACTAGGTATAAATCCCTACATCACAAGATGGGTTGCCAACTGGCTCACTGACAGAACCCACACTGTAAAAGTTGCAGACTCCAAATCTGGCTTCAAACCAGTGACAAGTGGAGTACCACAGGGGTTCAGTCCTGGGACCTCTCCTGTTTGGTATCTACTTCTATGAAATACAGGCTAACACAGAAGGCTTCTGGCTAATGAAGTTCGCAGATGACTTCAAACTAGGAGCCATAGTCGAGTCCCCAAATGATGTGGACATCCTACAGAAGGGCTTCACTGAGACAGATGCCTGGTGTCAGAGGCATGGCCTCAAGCTCAATGCCAAAAAGTGCATTGTCATCCCCTTTGGTAAAAACTCTGTTCCCGTGAACTACCACATAAACGACAGTCTACTTAACGCCGAATGTGTGATAAGAGACCTTGGGACCCTGGTGGACAGTAGTCTCTCCTTTGATAATCACATCGCCCCAGTAGTCAGGAAATCCTTCTATGTGGCACATCTCATCACAAAAGGGTTCTCATCCAGGAAAAGAGGTCATTGCGCCCCTCTACTCGGCACTCATTAGACCCATTATAGAGTACAATGCCCCTTTTGGAATGTACCTCACAAGACATCTGTAGTAGCTGGAAAGGCCACAGAAGTACCTCACAAAGAGGATTACTGGCCTAAATCAGATGCCCTACACTAACTGTCTCAAAAAACTCCAGCTTTACTCTGTGGCATATCGCCTGCTCAGAGGAGATCTCTGCCTAATATATAAAGCTATGTTAAACCCAGAGCTGCTGGACATGCTACACCTAAAGAAATCCCAATCTCTCTGAACTACATGCTCTAGGGACCTAAACCTTGTCACCACAATAAACAGAACATGCTGGAGGGATAGATTCCTGTCCCAAAAACTTCTTACATTCTGGAACAAGCTACCCATCTATGTCGAGCAAAGTTCCTCATTAGCACTCTTCAAGAAAAATCTTGATGATTGGATGGGAAATAGGAAATACACCCCAGGGATCACTTCTGTGGCTCTGCTCGACAGGGGCACAGGAAATTAACTTTCATGGGTGGCATAAGCCAGGGAAGTCTAAGCAGGAGGGTGCACCTTAAAAAGGCTTTACAAAGTTTAGATGAAGCTAAGGAAGATTTGTCAAATCAAATCCAGTGTATGAAAGTTAGAAACTGCTGCTAAATGAACTTTGATTGTTGAGGAACTAGCTCCCTCATTAAAAACTGTTGCCAAATATTCTAGGACAGTTTGTATTGGAGCTGATAAAGGGTCAATGTGTTAATGTGTTGTTGCTGTGCCCAAAAAGCAAACCTTTAACATTTGCTTGTATAAAGCTTTCTTGTAGAAGCCTTATGTGAAAAGTATGCGGCAAACGGGAAGAAAGCATTGGTTGTCTGGCAAGGGAGCTGGAGAAGTCATGTGGTTAGCTTGAGGTTTGGAATTTCTGGATATATCATGCCTGTCGGGTGAGACAAAAGGTTTGTTATTGGATGCAGAATCCAAGGTAGGTACAGTACATGAGGCCAAAGGAAGGGGAACCAAATCCGTTGAGGCCAGTAATGTGCAATGAAGGTAATCTTGCTCTTTAACTGGGCAGCATTTTGTAAAAATTTGTGAATTAGGGGAATCGAAGGGGGGCCAATCATGGAGAAGAGCATCTCTTGGCGATTCCCCCAGGGGGGGGATTATGACAAAGAAGCTGTTGCATTTATTGTTTAGAGGAAATGTAAAATGATTGCAGCAAGGCTGGCCCTATTGTCTGAAAATCATATCTGTCACTTCATTGTTGATGGAACACTTGTGAGGTAGTAAAATGGACTTGCTCAGTTTGTCTGCTATTGCGTTGGACTTACCCGGAAAGTGCGTTGCTATTAGAAAAAGGCTGGATGAGATCGCCCACTGCCAAATCCTGAGGGCTTCTAGACACAAGGGGTAAGATCCGGTTCCCCCTTGTTTGGTGATGTACCAAACTACTAACATGTTGCACATCTGAATCACAATTGTTCCGAAGGGGGGGGGGGCAGTCTTGGAATGCTTGCAACGCTGACAGCACTGCTCTTAATTCCAGAACATTGATGTGCATTTTGGCCTCTTCAGAGGACCAAGTGCCTTGGACTGTTCTTCCCAGGAAGTGCCCCGTCTCACCCAATTTGGGATGCGTCCATGGTCACTACAACCTTGGACTGAGGGAGAATGAAGGGATGGCTTTGGATATTTTTATCTGTGTTGACATGAGGTGATAAAGAATTGACCATTGTGTTAATAGTGTCCATTGAAGAATTCTCATATGAAATCTTGCAAGGGGAACTAGAAAGATTGCTGCTAACACTGACCGAAGGGCTTGTAGAGTTAATCGAGCTGAAATTGTAGAACTGAGGATTATTTTCTTGACCGGGAATGTGATAGTTAGTATTCTTGAGAGTGGCAGGGAAGCTGTCATTTATTCCGTAGTGAACACTGCTCCTATAAATTCCAGAGTCTGAGATGGTTCCAACTGAGAGTTATTGTAGTTTATGGTTATCCCCAGGTTGGAGCAAATCTGGAGCACCTGATCCCGCACTTGTAGTTGTAGATGCCTGGTCGGGGTGGTAATGAGCTGGTTGTCTAAATACAGAAACACCCATAACCCTTGTACTCTGAAGTGAGCTGCTACCACTGCCATGCATTTGGTGAACACCCTGGGGGGAGCTGTGGTGAGGCCAAAAGGTAGTGCCCTGAATCGACAAGTGACGGTCTCTCAGCCCGAAGGATTGTCTGGTCATTTTTATATGATAGCATGCATCCTGAAGGTCTATTGAGCACATCCAATCATCCTTGCTCATAAATGGCAGAATGGACTGGACCGTGACCATCCAAAACTCTGTATGTTGAACTGATTTGTTCGAGAGAGTGAGATCCAAAATTGGTCTCATGTCTCCTGTTTTCTTTGGTACTAAAAATAATCTTGTGTAAGTTCCGGATCCTATTTGGTCTGGTGGAACTTTTTGGATGACTATTTTTTACGAGCAGCTTTTGAATTTCTATTGCTGCTGATTTCCTCTGAATGGATGGTACATCAGGAAGTTTGCATAGAGGTGGAGATGAAAAAAAAAAGGGAATTATATAGCCTTTGGATATAATCCTCTGCACCCAAGTATCATTTGTTATTTCTAGCCAGGCTCTCTGGTGCAGAGATAAGCGACCCAAGACTGCCTCCGGAGTGGGATAATAGGGTCTCCTTTCAGGAGCACTGATAGGGTCTGTTAGAAAAAGAATCCCTAGACCTTTGGTTCTGCGAGCCTCCTCTGCCACGAGGTGGCTTTTCCCATTTCAGTTCCCCCCCTCTGCCCCTGCATGAACTTTTTCCACGTGGATCTTGGAAAGGACCCTGGGACTTCCTGAACCACATCTTTCGACCACCTCAATGACTCCTTGAGATGGTCCCTTGAAGAGTCGAAAAATGTATGCCCACTGCACAGAAGATCTTTCCATCCTTCTCACACCTGGACAGTGTGTCCTTCACTTTCGGGCGAAACAGAAAAATGCAGTCAAAAGAAGCACTGACCGACAAAGAATGGAAGGGATCCTCAAAATCACATAGGCACATCCAGGCATGCCTCCTTATGGATATGCCTGAACCCGTAACCCTTGAAGTACCTTCAGCTGCATGTGAGATAAGTCTCATGGACGAGTTAGAAATCAACAATAGGGTAGCCAACTGCTATGCCACAGAAGCCTCCTCAGCAGCGGTGGTTCCTGAAAGAGAATTTGATAACTCCATTATCAAATCTCTTTGAAGTCTTGTGAAATGGGCTAGGTATTTCAGCGATCTGACAGAAAATATTGTTGAAGCATACACAAGCTTCCCAAATCTGTTCAATGCCCTAGACTCTCTGTTAGGGGGAGGCCACCACCATGACCATGGCATCTACAGGTGCTCCTTGCTCCAAAACTCCTTATCTGCCAGTGGTGCCAGACTCTGATCTGGTCTCTTGGGGAATGCCTCAACTGTGTCCGGTTCCTTCCACACCCACTGAGAGACCAAATCAATGAGGTCATCGGTGGGTGAAGTCACCTAGGAGGTAGACTGGCCAGACCCAAAAGCCTCCAGGAACACTGACTCCTCAGATGAAGGGTTTTGGACTGGCCAACCACCTCTTTGCTTTAGGAATTCAAGAATATCTCCAAAGGAGACATCTTTAGGTGGTGATCTTGGAGATCCTTCCCCTTCGTCGAAATCAGTGTCTTCGCTGATAGATTCCTGAGGGGAATCCAAGTGCCTCCTCTTGCACTTCCTTTTCCTAGGGACCTCTTCAGTGGGATGTTCTGGAGAGGTATCGGAGGAAATGGTAATACCCTGCTGGGCATCATGGAGACTTTGGGTAGGGTGTCCCTGTGAACCAGGATGAGGCTCCTCAAAAAAGACATGTGGGATCCAGATGGATGATCCAAGGGGGAAGAACCATCCGTCCTGCAGGTGCAAAAAAACACTTTCTGCTCTAGCTCGAAGGCAGACTGCTCCAGGGAGAAGGAAGCCGACCAAGTTGAGAAGCCAAGCTTCCGATCCTTGGCTCCCTCTGCCCCGAGGGCAACCTACCTGAACCAAAGGTTGGAGCCGAGCTATCCAGTACCAATGCTCCAAGGGGGAGAGACCGCTCCGAAAACTTTAGAGTTGACTCAAACACCTCAGATCCAACAAGGACATCCCAGCTCCGAGAATCAGATCTGGATGCCGGAGCACTCGGAGTTAACTGAAGAGGCTAAGATCACTGGATCTGAAATTGCCAGTCCTGGAAGACTCGGAACCAAAGCAAATGGTCAGATTGGCGAAGGAGCTGAAAAAGGTGGTGTAGTGCTTATAAGGGCTTCCTGACCCGATGAGTTAAGAAGCCGGAATAACTCCCATCTGAATTTGCGCGGCTCGGTGAGGCCAGTGGAAGAATGAGAAGATGCCAGTAAAAGGGATTTTGAGCACCAACATATGTCGAAGAATGGAGAAGATACGCGTGATGGTATCAGATCCAAGGAAGGGGAGTATGTTGTTCATGGTAACCGCTTCCGATCCAAGGGGGTTTGATACAACAAAGCTGATTTACTGTCTGACACCGAAGCAAGAATAGCCTTCGGATCCAATTTTTTGGTCTTTTTCCTCTGTGGTAAAGTGGTAGGATCAGAGGAGCATGGTGTAGATGATCCTGAAGGCTTAGAAGACTCTTTAGCCTTGGGGAGGTTGAGCCCCAGATAAGGCTTCAGAAAAAGAAGGCAGAAGTCCTTTTAGTATTAATTTATTTTTCAGATCAGCCAAGGTCCTACGATTAAAGGCCTGACAAATTTTACATTCAACATTAAGGTGTTAAGGGCCTAAACAAGACAATCATAAATCATGATAGATCATGAGAATCAGAAAGTGGAATTCTAGGTCTACAGTCATAACATTTTTTAAAACCCAAAGGGGCTTTCTCAGACATTTCAAGAAACTACAAAATAATAAAGATAAGAAAGTTTTTTTTTTTTTAAAACAGCAGAAATAACTGCAATGGTATAAAGATTACCATAAAAGGGTATAAAGGAAAGAATTACCAGCAATGGTAAAGAAGTTACACTCTAAAGCGTAGAAAGGGAGGTACAGCAATAGCAAAATAAGATACTATTAAATAATAATCAATACTAATAAGATAAAGAGAAAAGAAATTTGAGAATTTAATGTTATTTAGCTTGAGACCCAAAGGCAATAACATCTTCACTCGAAAATAGCAAACAAGATCTGGGGGATGTTACATTGGTGCATTATGAGAAAGGGAGGAGCTCGAGGGTTTTTGGTGGCCAAGAGATTTGGTAATGGCCAAGTCGGATCAGATTAATTTTTTGGCTAGGTTAAGAAAATCATCTTTTCTTATAAACACCATGTCTTCTGAAAATAATGTTCAGCTTTTTGAGTTTTTTTTTTTTTTTTTAACAGGCATCTTCAGTGACTAATTTTCAGAATGACTATCTGTCCCATCTAGAGCTCTCTTCTCTCAGACATCTGGCAGCTTCTCCCAGTATATCTGTGTGTCCCAGTAAAGATGGTTCACCAATGCCAGGCTTGGACACTGGAACAGCCAAGCAGGACGTGGCTGAACCTCCTGGTTCCTGGTGGCTGAAAAGGCTACACCATAGGAAGCCCGAGATGCAAGTGAGTGGTCTGAGAAATAACTGCCGGCCACTACAAAGTCACCCATCATTGCCTGTGGTGAAGCCTAAGACCATGGAGTCAGCATGAGATCTCTGATACATTGTTTTTTTCTTTTTTTGAGCAAATGAAGTCAGGTCAGCAGGAGTGAGGTAAGTATCCCTGCTGTGAATAAGTGTGATACTCAGGAAGAGATCAGAAATGCTGGAACAAGTCAGCTGGAAGAAAAAATGATCATATAGTTTACACACACACACACACACACACACACACACACACACACACACACACACACACACACACAATGTCCCCAAAATATTGTAATGCATAAGCAGCACACTAAGTTCCTGTTAGAAACCCCTTTGCATAAAATCAGTCTAAATGAAAATAACGTCAGATAATTGGTCAGAGCATGAACACAAGCATTACATCACCCGTACAGCTCCCTGACCAAATAAAGCAGTTCCCCACAAAAAACTTTGTTAAAACATAAAAAGGTTTACATAGGGAGTATATTTCCTCGAAAAATAAGCTCCTACATTAGTTGAAGCTAAAAATTGTGGTCCCTGATATGAAATTTCCAATATTAAAGAGATACTGGGTTTCTTAAAGGGCAGGAACCACTTACGGAAATAAAAGCAAAACACACACACACACACATATATATATATATATATATATATATATATATATATATATATATATATATGTGTGTGTGTGTGTGTATATATATATATATATATATATATATATATATATATATATATATATATATATATTTATATATATATATATATATTTATGTATATAGGTGTGGTGTGTGTGTGTAGCTGAGACATATATATATATATATATATACACACACATATATATATATATATATATATATATATATATACACACACACACACATACATACACACACACATGCATATACACACTAAATAATTACATTTTCTGTGTGGAAGGGTTCCCCAAGGGGGACTTGTATAAAGGAGCTGAAGTGCACTTGTGAAGTGTCTGAAAGGCTTCATTATCAGGCATAACAAAATACTGAAAATTTTCTTCTCTGACCACTCATTTTCCCTTCTCAGGGCTGACCAATCAGCAGTCAGAGTGGACGTGTGGGAGGGAGCAGAGCTTTTGGAAACTGGATGGTTACTGTGTCTTGAGCAAAACACAACCTGTTGCTCATTTGTCTCGAATACATAAAACAAGAAGGCTTGGGATTTTGTTTTGATGCTTTAATATATACGAACATATCAGGCTGGATAGCAGCATGTTTGAATACAAAAAAACTAGTTAACAAACAAAGCTTACATACATACATGCTTACATCTCAACAGCTAACTACAAAATGGCTGTCAGGCTCAGATGTGCTCAGTGTTTATACTCTAGTGCAAGCCACTGGATAGCTTTTTAAAGGTATATGCACACTCTGATCTACATCCTACCTCTTAAAAAGACTGCCCTTTATGCAAAAGAATGTTAGAGCTAGAACTGCCTTACTATATACATCGGAAACAAAACACAATGTTTATGTCCAAGTTGCTTCATGCCTGCTACAGGGTTTAAAGATTCGACCATATCTCGTAACACAACAGTTGTGACTAAATTTAGCAACAGGGACAGTCTGCGGTGCACAATTCGTATTAGGAATGTCTCGACTCGTCACAGGAACAGGAATGTCCTCTGGAACTTCCTCTGGAATTGGAACACCGAACAACTCTGAGATAAAGAGTCTCATAGGCTGTTTGCGGTGGTATAGGCTTGGATACTGATAGTAAATGACTCCGATTTGCCTCTAGATTCCTTCTTCTGTTTTTACAATGTACGATCTCGGCTCTGGACAAATATTCTCCATGACACCAATCCAATCATAACCTTTGGACATCTGCATCCTTACCTGTTCTCCTTTTCGTAATAGATTGAGCAGTCTGCTGGTTTTATCGTAGTAGGACTTCTGGGATAGGCGCTTTTTCAATAGATTGTTTCTCACTGATCTGCTGTTTCGGACACATGGAACCAACAACTGACTACTGTTTGGTAACGTGGTTCTGGTTTGTCTCGACTGAAGTCTCTGAACAGGTGAACCAAGATGTTTATCATGAGGAACATTTCTGAGATACAAGACATTTAAGAAAACATCACTGTTATCTCTTTTGACTTCTCAAGTAACTTTTTTTGCACTTTGAACTGCGAGTTCTGCCAAACTATTTGACTGTGGGTACTCTGGACTACTTGTGACATGAGTAATCTCATTCTTCTGCAAATCTTTTGAACTGTTGGATTGCAAACTGTGTGCCATTGTCTTCTGAAATAATTTTGTGCGGATTCCAATGTACAGCAAAATGACGCTTCAGCTTAGTAATGACTGTACTGGATGCTAGGTTTGGAAGTAGATCAATCTTGAACCAAATGAATGAGAGTCTACTAACACCAAATAATGTTTACCATTCCAATCAAAGATGTCTGTGGCTACTGTCGACCAAGGTAGTTCTGGAATCTGGTTAAGCTGACGTGGTTCTTTCTGTTGATCAGGCTTTGCACCATTACACACTGAACAAGATAAAAGTACTCTTCTCAATGTCTTGTGATATAGAAGGCCAAAATACCAGCTCTTTCGCCCTTCTTTTGGTAGATTTGGTTCCTGGGTGACCACGATGCAAGATAGTCATATACTCTTGTTGCAAGGACTGTGGAACAATTACATTTTGACCTTTCATAATGATACCTTTATCAGACAAAATCTCATCTCTGTATGGAAAATAAGGCTGCACACTTCTTGAGGTAAACTAGATTGCTTTGACAGCCATCCATGATTGATGTTCATAGGTTCATACTAGGCTATCTGCCCTAGGGCATTTATAAGCCTAGCCAGAGTGTGTTTGGCTTTCACCACCCATTTTAAATTAATTTTGCTATGCCTTTTTCTGAGGTTAGTATACTGTGCTTCTGTCTAAAGAAGTGATAGCCGGGGTAAACCTACGATCTCCCATCCACTCATCAAGATTCCTCTCGAAGAGAGTCAATGTGGGACTCTGCCTAACCTGGACTGGGATTTTATTCCAGAGTGAAGGGAGCCTCTGGGTTACGAATCTGTTGCTCCAGCATGTCCTATTTATTTCAGTGCTGAGGTTCAAGTCTCTCGAGCGCGTAAGCTCGATGGGATTTGGATTTTCTGAGGTGCAGCATGTCCATTAATTCCGGGTTGGACATGGCTTTATACGTCAGGCACAGATCGCCTCTGGGCAGGCGGTATGCCACTGAGTAGAGCTGGAGTTTCTTTAACTGGGCAGCATATGGCATCTGTTTGAGCCCTTTGATCCTCTTGGTGAGGTACTTGTGGGGTCTTTCCAGTTGTTGCAGGTGTCTGGTAAGGTACATCCCAAAAGGGGCATTGTACTCAATTATGGGCCTGATGAGGGAAGAGTAAAGAGGCACAATGACCTCCCCTGATCTAGATGTGAATCCCTTCATGATTAGGTGGGCTATATAAAATGTTTTTCTAACCACTTTGGCCACGTGGTTGTCAAATGAGAGATTGCTATCAACTTGGGTCCCCAGGTCCCTAATGACTTCTTCTGTACTTAATGGATTACCACCTATGTGGTAATTTGTGGGCACTTTGTTTTTGCCAAAGGGGATGACTATACACTTTTTGGCGTTTAGCTTGAGGCCATGGCTCTGGCACCAGTTGTCTGTTTCTATGAGGCCCTTTTGGAGGATGCTTGTGTTGGCTGGAGAGTTGATTATGGCGCCCAGTTTGCAGTCATCTGCGACCTTTGTCAGCCACAGTCCTTCCGTGTTGCCCTGTACCGCAGAGAAATATATACCGAACAAGAGAGGTCCCAGGACTGAGCCTTGTGGGACGCCACTTGTAACTGGTTTGGAGTCTGATGTAAAAAGCAGAAACCTGATCTCACCACGATGTAAATGACAAGTTGAAATGCAGATAATTGTTCCAAAACACAATCGACAGCTGTAGTAAAAGTGTAAAACTCTTCTTTAATATAGATACAAAGGGTGAAGGTCTTCTTCAGACAATGAAAACCCTACATAGAAGTGTTTAAATATTGCTTTGTTTAAAAGCCAAGCCCCATATAATTGAATGCTTCAATTATTATTTAAAGCGGCATTGCCATCATTACATACATTGTGAATAGCTAAAAGATCTAAAACATATAGCCAGTATAATACTCAGAGTACATCCTAAAGACAGAAGTGTTTAACATTCAAATAAATGAATAATGAATTTATTGCATTTCATAAACAGTTCTATATCTAATTGAAGAAATCAACAAGCAAGCAAGCAGGCAAACAAGCTCCTGTTAGTCTAAATTCTAGCGAGCATTTCAAAGTAAGAGAATTTTTTATATATGTAGTTACTGTCGTAACTAGAGCCACATCTCATTAGACGGAAAGTAGTTGAGCATCTGTAATACTTTTAAACACAGAAAGAGAAGCTTTTCTGAACTATTCCAATCTAAGGATGTAACATAAATGCACAAATGTATAGGCAATACTTGCATTTTTTAAAAACAAACGTGATAAAACAATTAATTTAATGAAAGTATGTTAAACCTTACTATAGCAACGCAAACAAATCTGATATACGACTACTGATAGTAATCAAACATCCTAACACAATTTTAGATATAAATGAAAACAAAAATAAAAATAAAAATATAAAATATATAAACCTCATAGATATAAGTACAAATCAGACTATCTAAGAAGCGCTAGTATCTGAGAATGTATAAGCGTATCCAATAAACTGCAACAACTTTATAAAATGAAAGCCTTACATGAGTGCTAAAATAGCTGCCTTTATTAGAAAGAAGGCCATAGATATGATGTTAAAAGAGCATAAGCAGTCAATAATACATGTATATAAAAATTATTAAAACATTTTTTGGTTTGGAGTCTGACATGGCTCCAGCAATTCTAACCATGTGGGTTCTGTCCTTCAGCCAGTTTGCAACCCATCTAGTGACATAGGGGTTTATATTTAAGCTGATGAGCTTATCTATAATGCCCGAGTGGGGTATTGTATCGAAGGCTTTTGCGAGGTCCAGGTAGGCTGTGTGGACCACCTTCCCCTCGTCAATGGCCTTGGTGACTGTTTCAAAGAAATTGACCAGGTTTAAGAGGCAGGATCTGTCCTTAACAAAGCCAAACTAGGTAGGATCCAGTGTCTGTAGGTCCCCAATATCTTTATTTATGAGGTCCATGATGATCCTTTCCATAGCTTTGCAGACCAAGTTAGTCAGGCTTATGGGGCGATAGTTTCCAGGATCCGTTGAGGCACCACCTTTGTGGAGAGGGACCACTGTTGCTGTACGCCACTCTTTGGATACATATCCTGTAGTAAGGCTGAGATTGAACAGTAGTTTTATGTTTGGGTTTAGTTCTTCTTGGAGTTCATGTAGGACGCAGCCCGGGACACCATCTGGTCCCATTGATGCTGTGTTTTTGCTTTGGAGAGGCGGCTCTTACCTGAGCATCTGAGATGTCAGGGGGGCAGCACTCTGTTGGGATAGATATTTGCCCTTTCGGTGGGGGTTTGCACTGAACCTGTCAGCTAGGATGTTGGCAATGTCTGTGGGCTCGGTGTATTTTTTGTCATTTTGGACTAATTCTGAGCATATCTGGGAATTCCCACCCAGGTTCCTAACATAACTAAAGAAAGCCTTGTGATTATCCTTAGTGTCCTGTGCAATTTTTCTCTCGAAGCTGGCCTTAGACGATTTTATGAGTGCCCGTAGTGTTTTGCTAATACTGATCAGAGATGCCTTCCCTTTTTGGGATTTTGCTCCATCATGTAGTAGCCTCCTCCTTCTATTGGTTGAGCCTTTGTAAAACTGGATCTGTGGCTGTGTGATCTCTCAGCTCATCAAGAGGTGTGGAAAAAAATTCTCACTTCCATGACTTCAAAATCAAGTGAATGAGAACCTTGATTTTCATTCTGATCAGTGGTATTTCTGGGAAGCTGGATCATCAGCAAGATAAAGATGTTTGCCTTTCTTGTAGACAAGACTGAAATTATATGCTTGCAATCTCAGCATCACACGTTGCAGTCGGTCTGGGGCTAAATGCATTGGTTTTCTCAAGACTGTGACTAATGGTTGGTGATCTGTTACAATCTGGATAGGTCTACTATAATAACATAATCATGGAACTTTGAGCATGCAAAAAGAATTGCCAAAAGCTCTTTCTCGATCTGGCCATACTGTATCTCAGTTTGTGTAAGTGTTCTCGATGCATAGGCAACAGGTTGATCCTGTTGTAGAATGACTGCACTAAGACCAAATTCTGAAGCATCACAGGAAACTGCAACTTGTCTGTGAACATCATAGTATCTTTGCATTAGTGGACTCGCACTTCTCTGTTTCAGGACATCAAATGCTCTTTGTTATTGCTCTAACCAGGACCAGGATATATCTACATGTGTCAGCTCTTTGAGTGGTGTTGAAAGTTGTCTCAAGTCTGGAATGAACTTGCCTAGATAGTTGACCATGCCAAGAAAACGTTGCAGGGCTTGAACATTGTCTGGAGTTGACATCTCAAGAATGGCTGTTTGCTTAGAAGGATCTGGTCGTAGGCCTGTACTTGTAAATAAATGACCAACATAAGGAACTTCTTGTAGTGTGAATTTGCATTTCTGCGGGTTGAGCTTGAGATTCACTTGATGTGCCCTTTCCAGAACTTTTCTGCGGTTTCGGTCATGTTCGGCCTCATCACGACCTCCTACCAATAGGTCTACTAATGATAGCACAAGGATATCCAGAAAAAATGTGCTCCATTGCACGTTGGAAGACTTCACTTGCAGAATTTTTCCCAAATGACATTCTCAAAAATCTATACCTGCCAAATGGAGTACTGAAAGTAGTGAGCAATGAGGAAGCTGAATTTCCCAAATTAGTGGCACTTGGCATTAAGGCTGCGACTTCTTCGACTGTCCACATTGGATGATGAGGTCTTTTTTAGCACTTTGTTCAAATCTTGTGGGTCAATACATATTCTGATTTCGTCTGAGCTTTTCTTATGCGCTACTACCATGGAAGATACCCATTCAGTTGGAGTTTCAACTGGACAAATCACACATTGTCACACCATTTTATCTAACTCAGCTTTGACTCTGCCCTGCATGGCTACTGGAACTTTATGTGCTGGCCTGATAACTGGACTGACCTCTAGGTCTAACTTCATGGAGTACACAACTGGAAGTTTGCCTAGTTTGTCTTGGAAAATATCACCATAGCTAGAAAACAATGTATTGGGCAAAATTAGACTAGTGGCCTTCTAAGCTAACATGGTGAACTTCCTTATTAAATGAAAGCAGTCCTATTTTCAAACGGTCTCTGAGCCCCAATAATGACTGAATGTGCCTCTTGACCACATAAAATAATAAATTGTGGCTTCTTCAAGCAGTGTAACATGAAAGCACAACTGAGCCTTTGGTTTTAATTTCTTCACCTCCATAAGCAACAACTTTCGCACATCTTGCCAAATCAAGCCTTTCACCTTTTTACACTCTAGCAAATGTTTCTGAAAATATTACATTGCATTTGGAACCTGTGTCAGCTTTGAACTCTACAGGTTTGTCATTTATCTGAACAGTACAAAATACTTCATTCTTGGCCCTTAAATCTACTACATTAACAGTTTCATGAAGCATTGACACACCATCAACATAAAGAGTGGGTGGCAATCCTACACCATAGCTTTCTAATTGATCAACTCGATTCTTAAAATGTTCCCTTTTAATGAAAGAATGCGGGTCTTTTGATTTACAAAATCTTTTGAAGTGATTCCATTTATTACATTTGTGGCACTGTTGACCAAAAGATAAACAGTTTTCCCTTTTAGATTCACGATTACCACCACAATTACGATAGTTGGCAATGAAACTAGGTTGGGCCCATGCTTTGAGTTTGATGACTCACTCTTATGCTTCAGTGAGACTGTGCAAAGTCTAATTTGCTAGAAAGTTCTGAGGTTTACCAGTGAGTGCTGCAGGTGTTACAGCTGCCATGCGCTTGGGCCCGTTTCTTTTAACAAAGTGCTGTATACTATCAACATGAGCTTTATCACTGTGCCTTCTAGAGCTGCTCTCATTTGTAAACATATTTGTGCGCTTTTCTGTAAGCTCATATATATGACAAATCTCAATAGCCTTAATCAAAGTTAAATCACTGTCACGAAGTAAAATCTTTCTCACAGCATCATCTTTTATGCCACACACGTCTGTCTTATCAACTCATCCTTTAAGTAACCAAACTAGCACGTTTTAGCTTTAATTCTCAGTGCAGTTAAATATGCTGCAAAAGTTTTCACCAGGCTTTTGATCCCTTGTATAAAATAAGTACCTTTTCATTGTAACATTTGTCTGGGGGCTACACATTTCTCTAGATTGACGTTATAAGCACTCTGGGCGCCCTTGACTCAACCAGTACAACAATATGAATGTTTTTCACTCTCTCCACAATAGATATCAGGTGCATATCCAAATGAACGTTCCTTTTCTATAGCTTCGGAACCAGGTAAATTAAGTAGAATAAATGCCTTTGTATGGTCATCTTTATCAGAAAATGCAGCCTGTATGAAAATATACTCTTGTTGAAGCACCCTCCAGTTCTCAGCAACATTACTGTCAGACAGAAGTGCAGTAGGTTTTTGAAATCAGTCTGCCATGCCCACAAAGTATGCCAAACACACTGGAAATATGGCCCTTGTAATTATCTATGAACAAACTGTGCTGTGAGATTGTAACAATCATCAAATGCACAATAAACTCTTCGAAATACTTTACTTTGCAAAATATGCTCTGTAATGGCTGTACTCTGTGAAATATGCCTTGTAATGGTCGTACTTTGCAAAATAGATTTACTTTAACACTGCACAAACATGTAAACACTTTATACACTTCTGAAAACTCAGATATCTTTGCTTAATATGAAAAATACATTCTTTGCAAAAATGCGGTCGTTTCCCCTTATTTTATTTGTTTTATGGAATTCAAACTTTATTTCAAGCATTTTCCTTACTCATTTGAATATTTTTACCAATATCGTACATATCTGTTTATGCGAATATCGTTTAGAAAGCTCTGCATGCTTCTTTTCATATCATGTAAAAGAAAATGTGCTGAGCAAGTTTTAATACCACAAATCAGTTTCTGACCTGTTTTGCGAAGTTTTACCTCTTTTTAAGATGATTCACTCGTGCACATTCCTCCAACCATAGCCAAATGCCTCTAATCATCTTAGGTTCATAGGTGTGTACTAGACTAATGGCCCTGGAGCCTTTACAAGCCTAGCCCATAGGTTTAACCTGGCATCGTGCCACCCGATCTTAGTTCCCAGTGCCTCTGTCAAGTAAAGCCACTGGAGTGATCCCCGGGGTGAATTTTCCATTTCCCATCCACTCATCAAGATTTCTCTTGAAGAGGGTCAGTGAGGTGCTATGCTTGACATGTATGGGAAGTCTATTCCATAGCACGGCCAATCTCTGGGTTATGAACCTGCCCCTCCAGCATATTTTGTTGATTGTGGTAATGAGGTTGAGGTATCTGGAGCATGTGGTGTGGATGGATTGGGATTTCTTTAGATGTAGCATTTCGAACAGAGCTGGATTAGACATGGCTTTGTAAGTGGCGCCCGAACAGGGACATCTAAGCCATGTCGTTTTAAACTTAATGCCCCTTTGGTATACCATTTCTGACTTCAGCCCCTTTTAGACATGCCGGTTCTGACTTCATGTCCTTTAGACATGCCACTCTGGCACCATGTTGCTCGTTCATCTCCAATACATATAACAAGAAGGCTTGGGGTTTCGTTCAGATGCTTTAATACATACAAACACATCAGGATGGATAGCAGCATCATTAAATATGAACAAGCTACTTAACAAACAGAGCTTACATGCATGCACGCTTACATCTCAACAGCTAAGTACAAAATGCCCGTCAGGCTCATACATGCTCAGTATTTATACTCTAGTGCAAGCCCTTGGATAGAGGGAGGGTGGCCTAATGGTTAAGGTGTTTGCCTTACAAACACAAGGTGCAGGGTTTGAGTCTCACAAGGGATAATTGGCTAGGCTTAAAATAGCTCGCAAGGGCAGTTAGCTTAGTACTAACCTAACCTATGAACCTATAGCTTCTTAAAGGTATATACACACTCATTCATCTACACAACCCATACAGTCTAATGGTTATAGCAGCAGTAGGAATGGTGAATATCATGTTTTTTGTAAATGCAACAAGTTAGCAGATTACTTATGAAGTTTAATGTTACTGGTTGCCAGAAAAAGCAATTACTAGAAAATTAAAATCAAAATCTCAATCAACTGAAATTGAAATGCTGATTATGGTGGAAAAGAAACAGTATGTGGGATCTTTAGAAAAAGGAAAGAATAAATTACATAAAAGTACATTGCATTTGTGGAAACAATACATGCAGAATAAAGTTTCGGAGGAGTGCAGTTTAAGGGAAGGCAGGAATTGAGCAATTTCTGTAATGTTGGACTGAATGATAATTGTTACAAACAAAACATATGTATACAGCATCAAGGCAATTATGAAAAAATGTCACTGTGGTTTGTTTTCTGAGCTAATAATGTATGTGTACCTATATCGGTTTAAAATATGGTGAATAGCCAACTGGCTCAAAGACATGACCCAGGAAGTTAGAAATGGGGAGTCCACCAATACAAGGAGGCCAGTCACAAGTGGAGTCCCTCAGGTATCAGTCCTGGGACCGCTCCTTTTTGGCATTTCCTTCTATGAAGTCAAGGCCAATGTCAAAAGCCTTTGGCTGAATAGGTTTGTGGGTGGTTGCAGATTAGTAACTGTCACTAATTCCCCCACCGACACCAGTGAGGGCTGGTGTAGACAGATGGCTGATGTCAGCGCTATGGACTAAGGCTGGATGCCAGGACATCCATAGTGGTGTCCTTTGGGAGGTCATCCACCCCAGGTGACTATTGTGTTGATAGCATGTCCCTGGAAGTTGTCCCAGTGGTCAGGGAGCTGGGGACATACATAGACAGTGGTCTGGCCTTTGACCATCACATGTCTACAGTGGTGGGGAGCTCATTCTATGTTGTGAAGTTTGTGAGCAAGGGTGTGGCATCCAGGTCCAGGGAAATCATTATTCCACTGTATTTGGCATTCATCAGACCTATCATTGAGTGTAATGCCTCCTTTGGTGTGTGCCTAGCTAGGCATGTCCAATGACTGGGGTGTCCACAGAGGTTCCTCACTGGGGGAATACAGGGCCTGGGTAATGTGTCCTATGCTGACTGCCTCAGGGTCCTGTCCCTATATTCTCTCCTGCAGGCTGTTCAGGAAAGATCTATGCCTGGCATACAAGGCATTGACAGACCCCACTTTGATGGACCTCCTGCATAGTTGCAAAACAAACAGTACAATAATTACTTATTCTAAAGATTGAAACCTTGCCTGTGATATAAACAGGACCTGCTGGAGAGATAGGTATGTATCCCAGAGACTACCCCTTCTCGGGAACAGGCTCCCCATCTATGTGAAGCAGAGTTCCTCCCTAACCCAATTCAAGTGTAACTTGGACAAATGGATGAGGAACAGGAAATTCAACCCTGGTTTGGCACCTCTGTCTCTAATGGATACAGGCAGCCTGTAAATGTTTTACCGCCCAGGCCCCTACTTACACTGGTACAAGAACTTGTCACAGATTTGGAATGCATGGCTAAGCTTAAAAAGGCTCATGAGGTTGTTAGCCGAGTAAATACCTATGAACCTATATGATTTAATAAAGATGCTAAAAAAAACAGTGAAAATACACTAACCCTGACACGATCATATTCACCACACCTACTGCGCATGAACACACACACACAAAAATTCTCTAAACTGAGAGCTGCCTGTTGGAACACTCTTCCAGTAGAAATAGGACCAGAACAAACACTTGCAAACTTTTAAACCATCTCAAGGATTATCTGTTTACTGAAAAGAAATGTAAATGCTTCAGGGATGTTGGATAGATAAAAGGATTCCTAATTTGTCACAGGTACACTTAACTCATAAGCAACCATAAAACTAATTACATATGTAGAGAAACTTTTATTAACATTACCTAGCGTAAAAAAAATACTAGCCAAGTATGAACATAACTTTATTTTTGTAGTTCACCTATCTGGTTAACAAATAAATACTAATGGTATTATGTTCAAGATCTTCAGGACAGGTCCTAGTCCTCACTTGACATCTAATGTTGAACGCTAAGGTTCTTTAAGCTATTAAGTCATTACTTTTTAAAGAGAAGCAGTGCACCCCTCATCCCACCACGTCAAACAACTTTTATTACAGCAATGCACAGATCTCTGGGCTGAAAGATTTAGTCAGGTTACTGAAAAATGCTTATGCTTGACGTCTAACCCTTTTGCTGAATAAATTTTATTTAACAGCAGCCATAGTACCTCACTGTTCAAAGTTCATATAAATTGATTAGATCGTAAACTTCATGAAAAACAGATTATATAGCACTACAAACAAACTCATGCTGACAATGGCCAATAGTTCTTACTGACCTCAGGAAACCTATATGCAGAGGCATCAGTGCTATAATCTTCAAAACTGGAGGCATCTAAAAGAGAAGGCTATGAGCTACAAGTTAAAATGTTCTAAAGCATGAAAATTTTGTGGAAAAGCTGTTAAGTCAGAATAGGCATCTATTTCTAGCTGCATCAGATATAGAAGAATCTTCTTTGAAAGAAGTTGCTTTAGAAGGCTCACTAAACTATCGTACCATAGTAAATATTTAAGCAGCCATCACAATGTCTCTAGCATTTTGTGTGAAAGGTATATTAGTATTTCTGTAGTGTTTTAACAAGGTGATAGAGAAATTCAACCCTGTTTACATAATTATTCATACTGCATTAAGTATATGTTATGGACTGAACTACCATGCAAATGCACTGATAGATTGCAATATGTGAAAAAAACTGTCCACTACTCAATTAAAAATCTATCAACAGGGGAAACGAAGAGAGACAGCAAATACAAAAAAGAACTTGCAAAATATAGAATCACAGAAACAGCAAAGTCACCCTGGACACAAAAAAGACAAACTGTATAAATTTTACATACATAGGAGCAAGTCAAATGGTTGATGTGTGTTTGTTTAACTTGAGACTCAGATTCATTTTTGTTGGCTCCAAATCCATTAACCACATCAGTAGAAAAACAGAACTTATCTCCATGCAAAATTTCACTATACTACCTCACATTTACCAACAATAAGAAGAAAGGCTAACATTTGCCCATAACCCAAGAAGAAATCTGCCGAGACAGCAGCAATAAGCATAAAACCCTTCAAAATGTAAGTAAAAGCATTCTTTAACAAAGTACTCCACTACTAAATTCTCTTGAACTTAAATGGAAAGCAACCATTTAAATTAAAATTACACAGAAAAAAATGGATGAAGTGAAAATGTGAAGCATGCTTTTGTGAAGTGAAATATCTTGTCCTGAAGGATTTGACAGTGCGTTCCAATACTTGATACTTCCCCATTTAGCATGAAAACCTATCCATTAAACCTACAATATAAAATGTATCACACAGCAAATCCTTTCACATTCTATCTGTACATATGTATAAATATACACACATACGTGTGCGTGTACTACATTATGCATTACATACACACGTGTGTATATATCAAAATACATACATACGTATACCATACATTATACATATCGACTTCAGGAATACTCCTCTTAGAAAACAACTGAAAAGCAAAAAGGTAAATAAATAATTTTAACAGCTACAGAGGCAACTTTTAACTTTATAGAGTTCTTGATTACAATGCTTACATAACATGATGAATTAATTCAAAAAACAATTACATCAGACTTGTACATTTTGTGCTGGCCGTTGTAAAAGCCATGACATGCTGTAAGTTAACTACTTGATAATGAACATAACGGCTTAATTAAGAAAAACAGAAGTACATAGTCTTGTACAGCAGTTGAAATATCCTCTACATCTAATAAAAATGTTAGTTGCAGTCATGTACCAGAGTCCCAGGGTCATACAAACTCTCAGAACTTTCTGCATTGCATGAACAAGTCAATACATTTTCTATCTACTTCAAACAATTCCACTTCTTTATCTCTTTCAATCATTAAAAATGTTTTCTTACATGAACACTGGATTCTGGAACAGTTTCAGTGTGTAAATCCAACAATCTGCTCATGCACTACAAGAAAACAAAAAATATAAAGTAATTAACATCTATGTGCTATGCAGAAAACACAATGCAATACACTATTCTGGTTCAAAAACATACCGTTAAATACAGTGCATTGTACTATATAATGGGCAAACAAAAATTAAATTTCAAAACTTCATTCCATTAATTTATTCTCTTACTATCTGTTTGAGCCAATTCAGCACTGCAGCACAACTGCAGCCTCTCCCAGCATTCACTTGCAGAGGAACTAATACTGACCATCACAGCAGACACGCATGCACGCACGCACACGCGCACACACACACACACACACACACACACACACACACACACACACACACACACACACACACACACACACTCATTTTGAGGGATTACCAATTAAATCTGCTTAAGTTGGTGGTAGCTCTGGTGGATGTAAAAGATCCCTCTGCACCTTTCGAAAAACATAGTTTTTTTTATTTAAAATTTGTAATATACAATATGTACAAATTTATATACAAGTTATTTGTAATTATTTACAACTGTTTTTCATATTTTCCTTAATATTTTTTACTCGTTTAAACGCTCCACTGCTTTTATTCCATAACCAGAATCATATCTTTTTCAAGGTTTCTGACAACATCCATGTTCCATTAAATCTTATTCATTCATTCTTTCATTGCAGATAATCCACATTACACAAAGTAACTTTTCACCCCATTTATTCATATCTTTTTGTTTTTCATTTTTATAATACCCATACTCTATCATATCCATATTTACACTTTTCAGTGCCTTTATACATTCCTTTTCACATATTTTTTTCATAACGGACTCATTTTTTCACATTTTAAAAACACATGATCCATAGTTTCCGTATCTCCATATGTACAAACTCTTTTCACTACATTTTTATATAGCATATTTGCCTTTACTGAAAGCTTGTTTGTGGATAATCTCTATAAAAATCTGTACATTCAAAATATTTTTCATATCTATTCATTCTTGCTTTTATAGATTTTAGTTTACTTTCTTCCAAATGCTTCCAAGGAAAAATATAATACAACTTATTTATTATATTTTCATACCATTCCTTTCCATCTTAAATATCAATCTTCCATACCAATATTTTCTCTTGATGCATTCTCATTTCCTTATCTATCATTCCTTTATTTATTTTAACATGTTTGTTTCTCCCAAATATCTCTGTATTTTTCTTTCACTGTATTTACTGCCATTTTTTCTGTCTTTCTTTAATCCAAGTCAATACTTTTTACAAATTCAATGATGTTATGTGCATAATTGGATTTATTAAACCCAGTCCTCCATTTTTGGAAACAAAGAATTCTTCTTTTAATTGGGTTTAATTGTGCTTCCATATAACTGCAAACCACACAGAAAGTATATCTTTCTCAAAGTCAAATGGTATCAAAAACACACTCGATAAATGCGCTATTTTACCTAATATTACTGAGTTAAGAAAATATGCTTTTTCCCTATATGTAAGTTTGAATGTTCGACAAAACATACAAATGTGTCCCATTTTATTAATCATGTTCTTCCACTGTATTAACATCTGCTGCTCATTACTAAACTTTAGGGTGGCCACGGTGGTGCAGCAGTTAGCATTGCCACCTCACAGCAAGAGGTTCTCTGGTTCGATCCTCTGCTGGGGTGCCTTCTGTGCGGAGTCTGCATGTCCTCCCTGTGGTTGCATGGGTTTCCTCCAGTGCTCCGGTTTCCTCCCAAAGACATGCTGTAGGTGGATTGGACACACTAAAATGGCCCTAGGTGTGAGTGCATGTGTGTGTGTGCCTTCTGTGGAAGGTTGGGCGCCGGGCTGGCAACTCGACACCAAAACTCCACTGCCAATCATGAGCGGACAGGTGATCCGCTGTGGCGACCCCTAACCGAGAAAAGCTGAAAGAAGAAGCTCATTACTAAACTTTATAGCCAAAATTTCTATATCTTCTTTATTAAACTGAATACCTTCTATTTTACCTGCAAAACTTAGTCCCTTAGTCCCTTACTCAAACGCAACACCCTTAATTCCTTACTAACTGTCTTAATAGCCGTTTTCATCCATTCTTCATTTCTTACAACTAATACTAAATAATCTGCATAAGAAAACATTATTGGAATCTGAATTCCTTCTGCTGTGCAGTATTTAGCTTCCTTTAATGTTAAACTTACTTAATTCATAATTGCATTCTTTATTAATGCAAACAATGTACTACTTGCTGGACATCTCTGTTTTATACCACATTTTATTTCTATTTTCTCAAGCAACCATCCATTAACCACGAATTCTACTTTATTTTGTTAAACACTGAAACCAAACCATTAATTATTTTTTACTTGTATCATATTCTTCTAAAATTTCCCAAAATACTCCATGTTGTATCCTATCAAACTCTTCACTTTTGGCCCCTATTCAAATTTTTGATTCTGCTACTTTGTCACATCCTCTACTATTTCTCTCAAAATCATTATAAGTTCTTGACTCCCTTACCATTTTATTCTAAAAATTGATTCATTCAATAAGTTATTTACTTTCTTTTCTATTCTATTTCGTATTACCTTCTTATAATGAACATTTTTAACATTATCAGTCTCCAGTTCTTTACACCTGTTTTGTCTCCTTTCTTACATATGAACTTCACTGCACCCATGCATACTATTTCATCTTGTATTCCTTTCTCTAATCATTCACTAAAAACCTCAGAGACACATTCTTTTTGCCATTTTTGTATATCCCTATAGATCAAATATTAAATTCCATCCAAAACTGTAGCAGCTTTTAGGTTTGCTGTTTTTAAAACTTTTTTTATTTCTATCATAGTAATCTGTTTTTCCATCTCCTCGTTATTTTGTTTTGTGACACCCGTGCACTGGCCCAGTACTCAAGGAGCCTCAATCCTCACCACTGGCACCAGTGAGGGGCGTTCACATTGGGAGGATAACAAGTACACAAACTAAGTACAATTTCCCTTAAAAGCACAGAGAGATCACAGTCAGTCTGGGGCTGGTTTCTCTCTCTCCAGATCCTCAATAAGACTCCCCACTTCCACAGCATCTCAGCCTAGTAGTCAAGCCAAAACCTCCAGTACCCTCTCTGTCCAACCAGTGCTTTGTGTCCCTGCCCAAGTAGCTGACACACACACACTTTGAGATCTGATTTATATACAAACACACAGACACTCCTGGGGAAGGCTGGCACAGGTTCACTAGCTATGCCCCCCTTCTGCCCAGGCTATAAGGTAGTAATCACTGCCATCAACAACTCGTATCAGCTACTAAGGAGGCCTTTCCCCAAAGAGTGACCAATTCTACTGTGAAATGTTACTGTCACACAAATAGCAAGTGTGACGAACAGCAAGGCGACTGGGGTAGCTTACACAGTATCACTAAATACATGCAAGTACTCTAAAAGCTTAAATTAACTCTACATAAAACAGCCACAGTTAAAAGGTTTAAAATATTTAATAATAATAAATAAAAACACAAGACAATACTCAATGATTCAACACAGTGACAACAGAGAGTTCAGAAATCATAGGAATTACTTTAAAACAATATTGTAGGATAGTCTCACATAAATATAGAAAACTGCTTGACTAATCTTACTATTTCTATCCATCTTTAAGAGAAATCAATGTTCTAAATATCTTACTTACAGAGCAAAGCTAAGTGCTGGTGAGCTGATGTGTTCTGGTTCAGACACAAAAAACAAAATGCCCTTTCTTTCCGAGACAAAGAAAAAAGACCTTGGGTGTCATCCACAGCTTCAGGCTTCAGACTGTTAAAACACAATTTATTAATCGCTTAAAAAGTGAAGCTGACAGGATGTAAACTTCACTAGAATATGATGAACTGAAAATAGCTAAGTATCCAAGCAGTTGTCATCCACAGCTTCAAACTTCAGGCTGTTAAAGCTCAATTTATTGAAATCTTAAAAAGAGAAGCTGACAAAAGTACTGAAATGATTAGCCTAGTAATTAACATCCACAACTTCAGGCTTTAAGTTGTTAAAGCACAGTTAATAGATGCTTTGCAAGCAAAGCTGATAAAAACATATACTTCACTGGAGCGTAAAAAACTGGAAAGATGAAATTGTCCAAACGATAAGCGCTTTTGGGCAGATGCCTTCTTCAGATTGTTTCTTTCCGAGTCAGTACTGCTGGGTCATTTCAGATTACATCATTCTTGCCTCTTCTGATTTAGTTTCCAGGCTAACAAAACTCAAAATTTAACATTTCTTTGTGATCTGCACCTGCCAGGAAGCCACAGCAATAAAATACACTTTACATGTGAAACCTAGTAATTATCTCGGTCTTAGGACAACAGTAAACATTTCCAGCTGCAGACATCCTGTCTCCAAGCTTGAGATCACACACAGTTGTAAAATTCTTTTCTTATCAGCTTTCTTCCAGCAGGGTGCACTGTGGTTACATTTTTGAAGTTCAGCACATAACAGTTTTTTTTTTACATTTGCCAAACAAGCCTGTGGATCATATTAATATTTACAATGACATAGAATTATTTACAAAATTCTAATTAGCTGGCTGGCAGCCCCTCAGTTCATCACATCTTTAGTTATTTTTTTTCCCCAAGTTCCATTTATGTCTTCCTCTAGTTTCATATTTGACAACCACTTTCAGAATATGATTTCTTATATGATTTCTTATTACTTGCATTATTTCTTTTTGTGTATTCCCTCCTCATTTCTTAGCTCTCTTATTATTATATCATTTTCTTTTACCATCTTACTTAAGTATGGCACTACTTCCTCCTTTTTCCCTTGTAAGAAGTATTTTTGTTTAAATAGCATCCGTTTAATTTTTTTCTTCATTCATTTCCGTTTAATTTTTTTCTTCATTCATTTCATACATTTTTTTTCTTTTTCTAGAAATCTTTCTTTGTTACTTACATCTTTGAAAACTTGATTACTGATGTCTTTATATCTACAAATATCTTGTATTATTTTTGCCTTTTGCCATTCCAAAATCTCGTTTATATTTTTCTTTTAGAGTTATCTACCAGCTTGTTCCGCCTTTGTAAAACCTTCTCATATTCATATGATCTAACCATAACTGAAAAATTAATTTCCTTGCATAATCATTCAAATTTGCTTCATTTATTCTTTTAATACCTCTGCCTACTCTTATATATCCTTCCTTTTCTTGAACCCCTATCCAGATTGCTATATGATCTGAAAAAACCCTCAATTTTTATTCCTTTATGCAATACTTCTGAAGTCTCCGATACTATAAAATAATCAATTTCTGTACTCAAATTACCCCTTTTGTATGTCCAGTGTTTATTATTCCATACATGCATCTTTTCACTTTTAATTATTTCTGAAATTACCTTAACATCTGCGCCTTCTTTTCTCTTGTGCCTTAAATCAGTTAAAATATCCCACTATTATCATCTGCATACATACTGACACTAACATAATCAAGAATTTTTCTAAATATAATTTCTCTTTGCTTTTGCAAAACGTGGTCATACAGTGTCACAAGTCTGTATACTTTGTTCTTCCATTTTATATCCACTATTAGCACCATTTCAAAAATGTATTTACTTAAAATTGCTATAAATGATCATTTTTTTCTTCTATATTCGATGTAAGTTTGCATTCCCATAATTTGTTTACTTGTGTTCTCTCTCTCTTCTTCCACTAAAACTGTTATGCCCCTAGTTTTCTTTTTACATTCTTTATAATATTTACATTTATAGCACAATTCTCACCCTATAAAGAATATTTTGTTATTCTTCATCCCTTTCCTTTCTTATTTTCTCCTATACCTATATTTTTAAAATTTATGTTTTCTGTCATTTACACTCTTCCCAATAGAATTCATTTTACTTTTAATTCTTACCCACTTAACTTCTCCTTGCAATTACTTATTTTATCTTCTTTTTTCTCTTTATCTTGAGTTTTCCTTTACTTCCACCATTATATCTTTCTCATTCTCCTTTTATAACCCTTCTATGTTATCTACTATAACTATATATTTTACTTGATCTTCCTTTGTTTCCTGTGTATCTTTTCCTTTTACATCACAATCCATCCATGAGTGTCCTATTTTTTCACATTTTATACATTTTTATTCACATTTTTTTGCTTCATGAACAGGTTTACCACAAATAAACCATTTCTTTTAGTGCAGTTATTACTTAAATGGTCATTTTACATTTGGTTTCCCCAGTATTTTGCCAACCCCCTCTTCCCCACAACATTGATTATTTTAGGCACATGTGTTGTTTTTTTCATTTTGCATTTGCAATATAAATACCATATTTCGCATCCTATAGCTCATAAACCTCTGTTGTCAGAAATCTTTGTAATGTCCATTACATCACTGCACACAGTCCTTAAATAGTCTCTTAGAATGTCTTTTTCTACCTCTGTATGAAACTGAACAAATAGCCTCTTTTTGTCTCTCTACTGTTTTTTTCTCCTCATTAAACCATGTAAAAATGTCTGTGGGGCTTTTTTCCCCTGGGCCTTCGCTGAAAATGGGCTTTTCACCCAATCGGACTATCCTGGTTAACAAATATTAAATAAAAAAATAAATAATAAGAATGCCTGTACAACATACAAATTGCAAGGACTAACATTTTTTTTTTTATTTTTATATTGTTCTAAAAATTTCTACATATATTGTGCTTCTTCAAAAAAAAAGTCACAAAAAGAGTCTTTGTTAATACAAATAAATGTTCTTTGTTCTTACCTCTCTGGGTTTGATACCCAGTGGGGAGATAACATTATCCCATACTTCATATCTATCAAGTTCTTTTTCCATCTTGCTACTTAACACTTACATAATACTTTCTTTTCACTTATATTTCTTTTCCTCTTTTTTCTCCGTCTCTTACAATTTGTGCATTCTCTATTTCTTGTACTTCCTCTTCTTATATTCTTTCCATTATTTCACCCCATAACACTGCTTTTTTTACTTTCCAGTTCACTTTGTTCAATCAAATCCTAAGATACACATCATGCAACTCACCTGACTGGAGCGTTGTAATAATAAATCCTGCCTGTGATTCTCCTTCATCCTCAAACACTTTCTGCTGGAATAAAAAGAGTTATGTACTTACCATAACTTGGCAACTGTGTTATCCTGTGTCATCATTCATCACCATAGGGTCTAGGATCTGACATTGGATCCAAGCTGGTAACCTTCAACAGATGGATCCAAGGCTCTAGCGTCTCCCTTTCCCATGATGCCCTGCTGCTTTTTAACCCAAGATTGAGTTTTCTCACATATTCCTAAAGGCTACTCCCACAAGGCAGAAGGGAATTGTGAAGGCTGCCAGCCTAACCAGATAGAATTCTGCAGATAATTCTGTCATTTGTAAATATAAATGTAAACTACAGGCTTGTTGTCTTAAACGTAAAGAAATGCTGTTAAAAAAATGTGGCAACTGTGCTCTCTACTGACGCAGTAAAACCCTCTGATGACCCTTTGAAGTGGACAGTGGTGCCAAAAAGTCTAGATGAAGAAATTCTTTCTGTTGTTTTAACCAAGAGTTAAAATGCTAGATTTAAACATGCACATGTATTTTTATTGATCTGTTCCTGACCAGCTGCAAGATAACAAAAGGGAGATGTTACAAATGTAAATGTAGTTAATGTGTAGCCTGGGAACAACAGGAAAGTGTAAAAAGATGATGCAATGTTTTATCAGAACTGCAATAGCAATTTAAACAGAGAGAATCAGAAGGCATTAAGCATTTTTTGTCTGGATCATCCAACTCACAGCACTATCTGCCTGTTGTCTTACGTAAGTTATCTTAGACTTGTGTAAGCTAGAATTTAGAAAGACTAGACTAAGTGTTTTTCTGTTATGTCAGAACTGTACTACTGAATTATTTTAAGTATTTCCGTGTGATCTCTGAACTCTTGACTAGCACTGACTGTGTAGCAGGAAGTATTGTCCTGTGGTTTTAATTATTTATTATTAAATATTTTAAAACCTTTTAACCGTGGCTGGTTGTGTAGAGATAATTTAAGCTCTTAAGAGCACTTGCATGCCTTTGGCAAAACTGTACAAGACCACTCTAATAGCTTTAGCCCTGGGCTATACTACCAATTGAATAATAATATTGCACAGTAATAATTGGTCACCCTTTTAAGGGCCTTTGAGTAGCTGATAAATATTAGTAGGTGGTGGCTGCTGATACTACCGTATAGTCTGGGTAAAAGGGGGACAGCTGGAAAACCTGTGCCAGCTTTCCTCAGAAGTGTCTGTGTGGTTGTATAAACTCTTATCTCAAAGTGCGTGTGTGTGTGTGTGAACTGAAGCTTAATAGTGGAAAAAGAATAAAAGTACATCTGAAACTGAAGCAGAAAAGGGATTCAGAGTCTTGCTCTCAACACAGATAGGTTTACAGCAGTAAGTGGAAAATGTTCTCTTTCTAGTGAAGGGTTTCTGGGAGATCAGAATGATCCATTTAATGGGGGAATGTTAGCCTGAACTGTTTTATGATCACTAGAACTGGAGAAACCATGCAGTTAGACGAAGGATCTGAAGGTTTGGGAGAGAAAGCCCCAATGGATGGGAAATCAGAACCTGGCGGGCATCTAGTACCCAAGACAGGTACTTCAGATGAGACCTGATGAAGGGGAACCACGGTTGACGAGGCCAGAAAGGGGCAATGAGGATAAGGGGTGTCTTCAGGCGATGCACTTTCTGCAGAATTTTGGGTACTGAGGGAACAGGAGGGCTAGGCGTAAAGGAGACCCGGAGGCAAATCGTGAACTACAGTGTCTCTTGGTGACTCCCCCTGAGATCGGATCCGGGCAAAGTAACTGCTGCATTTGTAGTTGGCTGGGGAGGCAAAAAGGTCGCAACATGGTTGACCCCAATGGTTGAAAATCTGCATCGCCAATGAAGGATGGAGGGACCACTCGTGAGGACTCAAGACAGATCTGCTGAGCCTGTCAGCCAACACGTTGGAACTCCTGGGTATGTGCATTGCAGTAAGAAAGCAGCCAGAGGACATCGCCCATTCCCACACTCTCATGGCCTCTCTGCACAATGGGTAAGAACGCGTTTCCCCCTGTTTGTTGATGTACCAGATGACTGCCATGTTGTCTGTCTGAATTGCAATCGTCCTTGAGGGAGGCAGTCCTGGAATGCTTGCAACAATAGAACTGATCTCATTTTAGAACGCTTATATGAAGTTTGGTCTCTACTAGGGACCGCGTGATTTAGACAGTCTTCCCCTGAAAATGCCCCCACCCCAACAGGTAGGAGTCCGTGGTCACTATGGTCATGGATGGTGGGAGAGAAAAGGACTTCCCTAGACAGAGATCCTGAGACTGAAGCCACCCACTGGAGGTGATGTCTGCATACAAGTGTCAGTTTTATGGTCATAGACAGAAGATGAAGCAGAGGTGACCATTGGACAGCTAAGGTCTATTGCAACACTCTCATGTGATACCTGGTCAGGGGAATGAGATGAATGGCTGAGGCCATAGACTCGAGAGCCTGAAGAACCATGTCAATCGAGGGGCATGTCAGATTTAAAATCTGCGTAACCTGATCTCATATCAACTGAATTCTGTGCAAGGGTAAGGCTGCAATCTCTGAAACGGAGTCTAAGTGAACTTGTATGAATTCCAATGGTTTTGTGGGGGTGAGATTGGATTTCACAAGGTTGACAGTTATCCCCAACTGACGGAAGAGGGAGAGAACATAATGAACTGCCTGAACCAGTCGATGCCTCAACAATTGTTATGGTACAGAAAGACCTGGAACCCCTGCAGTTGCAGGTGAGCCACTACCACTGCCATTCATTTGGTAAACACCTGGAGGGCTGTGGTTAGACTGAAGGAAAGGGCATTGAACGGATAATGACTGGCTCCTACCAGGAAGCAAAAACGTTTCCTGGAATGCCTGTCAATTTTGATGTGATAGAAGGCGTCCCGGAGATCCACAGAGTATATCCAATCATCCTTCTGTAAAAGTGGCAGAATGGACTGAGCAGTGACTATCCAGAACATTGATTTCTTCACTGAAAGACTGAGCTCTCTAAGATCCAGAATAGGACGTAGGACCCTGTCCTTTTTGGCACTAAAAAGAAGCAAGAGTTAGTGCCAGATGCTTTTTGCCCTGCTGGGATCTCCTGGATTGCTCCTTTTAGAAGTTGTTGCTGAACTTCCTACATGGCAAACTCCCTTTAACTGGTAGAAACGTCTGGGATGAAATGTCTTACTGGAGGGGGTACTGAAAAGGGAAACGAAACAGCCCCTGGAAATTATATTTAACACCCACTGATCGGGGAGGTTTGTCCAGGCTAGTAGGTGTAGGGAGATGTGATCCCCAAATGCCTACAGGGCAGAGTAGTCGAGCAATGCTTCAGGAGCACTGACAGGGCTGCTCAGAGAAGGGTTCCCTGGAGCCCTGATTTTACGGACCCCCCCCCACCTCGAGGGTGGTGTCGTCCACTGCAAACTCTCCCCTGCCTCTGGGAGACTATTCATCAGGAGCATCCTGAAAGGGACACTGTGCCTTATGGAAAGCATCTTCCTGGTTCCCCACTGGGTCTTAGAGAAGGACCTCTGGGGGACAGAAAGCTTGATCCCCACCGCAGATAGTAACTTCTCTTCCTGCTCGCTGTGGGTCAAAGTGTCCTTCACAAGAGGTCCAGAGTAGAACTATCGAAGGGGGCATTGGTAAAGTACGCCTTAAAGAGTTTCGCAAACCAGCACAAGTGTAGCCAGACGTGACACCTCAAGGCAATGCCTGTAGCAGCAGCTCGAGAGGTAGCTTCTGTGGCATTGGAAATTAACCTCACTGAGGAATTCGCGAGGGAGGTCAGAGTGGATAGGTTGGGAGACACCTGCTTGAGGTTCTCTGCAAGAGAGGTGGAAAGCAAATGGATCAAATCCCTTTGGAGGCAGATAAAATGTGCCAAGTAATTAGTCGCTGTCAGTCCAAAAGTAGCTGAGGCGTACACTCGCTTCCCAAAATGGTCTATCACATGGGACTCCCTGTACGGGGGATGACAGTGGAGCCCTGCTCTGTCAGCTCCTTTTTCGTGGCAGCACAGCCATGATGGCAGCGACTGGGACTCCTTTACTCCAAAAAGAACAGTTTACAGGAGGGCTACGGAACTTGGCCCTTTTGGAACAGGCTCCACCATGTCCGGTTCCTTCCAGGCCTTGCTGGTGATCAGATCCAGTAGCTCATCAGCAGGGGGGACACCCAGGAGGAAGACGGGCCCATCCCGAAGGCCTTCTGAAAAATGGACTCCTCTGAAGACAGGGGTTGGGGAGACCATCTGCCCTTTTGTTTCAAGAGCTCAAGGATGTAATCAAAGGAGACATCACTGGGCGGAGATCTGGGGGACCTGTCTCCTTCCTAGAGGTCTGTATCTTCAGTGAGGGACTCCATGGAGGAGTCCAAGTGCCTACACTTGCACCTTATTTTACGATGAACCTCCTCCTCTGGGGGCTCCGGGAGGACTTGGAAGAGACAGGGACTCCCAGAGGGGAGGAAACCCCCTAAAGGCTCGATTGGGAGGGCTGACATGGGGCATGATGGGAGGCCTCGCCAGCTGAAGTAGAGAGAGGTCGGGAGGGACCTAGAGGTGTGGCAGAGGAAATTCCAGACCTGGAGAAAGCCTTCTGTACTACCTGGAAAGCTGAAGGGCTGGAAGTGGGCGCATCCCCCATGTCCAAGGGAGAGGTCCCCCGGAGAAGAGGAACATGTCTGGAAACAGCCCCCTGACACCCAGATGGCGCCTGCCCACAGCTATTGAAAGCTAATGAACCGAGAGAAATGGACCAGTCTGAAAAAAATAGTACAAGCTATGCTCTGGTATGCAGGTCACCCTGATCCAAGGGTGGGGTAGCAAGATAAGCCAGGGACCATGGCAGGGTCAAGAAAGGGGGGATACTCAGCCTTGACGGAATCTGGCTGCAGATGTCCTGGTCCCTAGAATCCAAAGCCACCTGTCGGATCTGAAGGCTTAGTTGGCTCAACAGATTAATCCAATGAACAGGTCGGATCTGAGGTTGGCCTGACCTTGGTCGGATCCGAGGGCCTCTGATCCGGAGAGGATGTGTATCCAATAGACTGTTCCACGGCTCTTGGCTCCAAGATGGACCAGGCTGGGATAGGATTCGGAGACTAAGGAACTGACAGCAGCGGTTTCTTGGAGACAGCTGGCTGGAAGGAATGGGTCTTCCTCTTCGGATCGGAACAGGAAGCTTTCAAGGGGGAAATGAAAGGTCCCCCCTGGGCCAGACCCTTTAGAAGGAGCTTGTTGCAAGCACTTGGGTTAAAGGATGCATTCAACCTCCAGGTGCCAGGCACCCAAGAAATACACACAAACAACCTAAACTAAGCTAAGGGAGGGGAGGAATTAACTACAGAAATACTAACCCATTCAAACTACACTAGAAAAATCTACACTAGAGAAAAACTACCTGACCTAAGGTACAAGAAAAAGAAAGTCACTTATCTAGCCAGAAGAACATGTGTCTACAGAGAAAGCATGGCAGACAAGATCTGGGAATTAGAGGGCAGCAGAGCATCATGGAAGAGGGAGGAGCTACAGCCCTGAATCAGTCTGTTGAAGGTTGCCAGCTCAGATCCAGTGCCAGATCCTAGACCCTATGGTGATGAATGATGACATGGATAACATCAGATCATTTCCTTATGTTAGGTATACTTGCATTACTCCTCTCGTATCACCAAACCCTCCTTCTTCCACTCCTCTATTATTGCCCTTCTCCAAAAATAAGCTTTTTTGAGAAGGCTCAGTTGCCTTTTCCATCGCTTCACCTTTCATCCTTCTACTTTCCATCTCACTGGTACTGTTCTTCTCCATACCGCTCCTTGCTTTTCCGAACCACCTTTCGTCTAGACGAGGAGAAGGAAACACAGCTGCAAATTGTGCCCCCATATGTCAGAGAGTAGGGGAAGTTCCCTGATGCCCTGGGCAAATTTCCTGTATTAGTAGAAATATCACAAAAGAGACCACTGGCCTAGAGGGTCTAACCCAGTCAACAAAAGGATAAACAAAAATAAAATAAAATTTAAGATGTAGTTGGAAGCTGCAGTACTCAGTAAAGACCCACAATACTGCTAACAGGAAATACCGATTCCACACAGAAGATACTCAGATTGAAAACTAAACTAGAGAACCAAACACTGTGAGGCAGCTATTCCAACTACTCCACCACTTTGTCACCTTAGTTTAAAAGCTTGAAATTTCACGTCAAAGAGAGAAAGTTAGGTTTAATAACTATTCTATAATCTACAATTCCTATGTCTTTACTACATTATGCAGTACACTATATATAATTTCAGACATTAAATGGTACAAAATGGAGATAAAGAGGGACTCTCAGTCACGGCTTTTTTTTTTGGGGGGGGAGCTTTATCTCCCCACATCATCATAAGACTCCATAGCCAATGTCCCTTTCCATTGTTGGGCCTACAAGCCCACTCTTAACCCTCCAAGATGCCAAGGAATCTTGAGCAAAATGTCTTGGAATAGTAACTGAAAGCAGAGGCAAACAGGCCTACTTTTTTAACCACAAATGCTGTAACAGGGGCTTAAAGACTCCTGGATCCAGTCTCCCTACATGAGAATTGGAACAGGGTCTGATTAGATGGTCTGTTAGACTACTTTCTACTAAATATAATATAGGTTGCTTGAAGAAGACTATTCTGCTAGAATGCTATGTCCCAGGATATCACTACTAACCTGTACAAGTAAAGTGTCATAATACTCCATTTTCACTACATTTCACTGGGCTGCTTGGAGCTATGCAACTGTGTTGCTGCTCCTACCTTTTGACTGTGAAGTACATTACTGGATAAAACCTGAAACCAGTCACTCAAAGACCAGGTAAGTGATTATTTTATTGTCATTTGCCATCCTGAGCTAGTGTACCATTATTGTTTTGCTGATTTTGATACTGACTAATGTGCCAAGTGTTATCAGTTTTGTTTAGAACACTCAGAAATAGCTCATCTTGTGGGAAAAGATAAAACTGCTGGTATTCTACATGTCTACTCATGCCAAGCATAAAAATAAATATTTTTCTGATTGTCAGTTAGCGGTTTTTAGTAGCTGGTATATTGCTCTGCTTCGCATGCCACTGCACTCCATTTGGCCAGGCTACTCTGACCTGTGCAGAAAGCAGTAATAGTACACTCCATAGTTGTGAGTGGTTGGCTTTAAACTCAGACTACAATCTCTGCAGTCTATAAACTATACTCTCATATAATACACAATAATTCCTATTTGTATTTGCTCAATCTGAGTCATAGAACAGTCTGGGGGAATCCTTCTGCACCAACAGGACCTCCCAATGCTTTGCTGCTGCTACACATTCTCCTTTTCATACTACAGTAACACCCATTTCTAATCAAAACTCGCCAGTACAAGGTGATGCTTTGCTGGTACAAAACAGGCTCAGGGGAAAACAGTTAAATCTCTGCAAATCCCAATTCATTGGTTATCTGTCTGCTAGACATATAGCTAAGTGTATCAAAATCCTGCTGTACCAACATTTTCCTGACAGGTCATTAGTTGTCCTAGAGAAATGAATGAAGCACCTGAAGCCATGAACCACTCGAACACGACTTTATTACAAAAAGTATTAAAAACACAATAGCAACGAGAAACGCTTAACTTATTCACCGTGTTTTTCGTTATCCATGTAACTTCTTCAGCGTGTATATTACTTTCAGCCTCTTATTATATACGGACTTGCCTCCTTAATCATCCAATCAATTTAAACATTGCACTTGGTTCGTTGCCTGGCAACCAGCAAAGTCTGGGTAATGTGCGGAGTGACGTCAATACAAAGAAGCAAGCAGACGAGCCGTTAATTCTGAAGCAGAGGGAAGAAATGGGATTAATGGGAGCTTGGAAGACATTCCTAACGTGTTTAGAAGTCAGGGGACTGTTTTACACAGTACGGTTGGTACGCAAATACAGAGAGATGCGAGACCCAAGGAAAGGTGTATGAATGCTGCTGAACCTAACGCAGATAACCAATGTGTTGAACAGCAATATGACTTTGGCAGGACTCTTTAAATGAATCGGATATTTTAAACTATAAAAGCATTCAAAGTAATGAGTTTGAAAAAGTTAATACATATAATGACAATGTTTATTTGTTACAGGACTTGATGTTAAAATATAAAACATTGCATTTAGACAATGAGTATTTGAAGAAATGTTTATTGCTAGGCATCGTGCCTAAAGGGTTACGGGTTTATAAATACCTGAATAATACAAAAGAAAGCAGTATCAAAGATTTAATAAAAATATTTGAGGAATATGGGTTTGGAATTATGAAAATAATAATTAGAGATAATGAAACTGAAATGGAACAGTTATATAAAAAAACAGAAGATGTTAATGAAAAGATTTTGAATGACCTGTTGTTTACAGTTGAAAAGGAAAAAGCTAAGTATTATAACATTAAAAAGAAAGTGGATGAGAAATGTTTTAACAATTCTAGAAGAAAAGCTAAGAAAATAGAAAGGGATGTATTAGAATACAAGAAGAGAAGTTACCCTAAAACCAAGACAAGGGGTAGATATGGTGGCTATTATGGTGCATATAATAATGGTGGATTTGAAAAGAATGGTAGAGTTAGACAGGGTGATTCAGGTCTATATAATCATGGTTTCAACAAGAATGAATGGGAAGCTAGGGAGTATAATGATACTCATACTAGAGTTCATTTCAGTAATAGTAGATCAATTGAAACTGAACAAGATTTAAGTGAAAGTGATAATCATGTTTAGGACTTGAATGACCCTTTGGATTTTCCCCTACCGAGACGTTCAGAGAGGATTCGGAACAAATCAACAATACAATACAACAGCTAAGGGACAAATCTTTGATTAAAGATATAATAGATTATAGTAGTAAGGACATAATTAAAATTAATAAAAATATGTATAGATATCAGAACTTTAATATTTTTAACTATAGTAATACAGAAATTAATGAATGGCATTTTAGGCTATTTATGAAAGGCCTAAAATTTGTTCCTAAAATGAAAAGTGATATTAGTAAAATTTTAATTGATTTAAAACCATTCATTAGAAAGAAAAAATTTGAATTACTATTTCAAAACAATAGTTCTGGTAATCAGACCCCTTCTTCTAATACTGTATTACTTAGAAAGAAAAGCACTGCTAACCCAGCTTAAAATTTTTGAGGTAGTAGTAGAGAGGGAACTTAGAGAGGAACTTGAGAAATCAAAAATAAGACCAAATTTGTTGTGGCAGGAAAGGCAATTGTTAAACAAATTAAGAGAGGATAAAAATCTAAGAATTTCAAGGCCTGATAAAGAAGGGGGGATTGTTATAATGGATAATATTATTTATAATACCAAAATGGAAGAATTATTAAGGAACGAAGATAGATATGAGGAAGTATCTATAAACAAAATAAATATAGTTTACTCTAAAATTGATTTTGCCCTGAAAGAACTACTGAGTGATGGGTTCATTAATAAACAGATGTATGAGTATCTCTATGTAGAGAAACCACTTATACCAGTCATTTTTGGCATTATGAAAGTGTATAAAGATACAAACAACCCACCAATCAGGCCTATAGTTTCAGCTAATGGATCGAAAACATATCCATTAGCTAAATTTGTGGATGAAAAAATTAAGAATGTAGGGATAGACAAAGAAGGTTTTTTGAAGGATTCATGGGACCTATTAAAGAGTGTTAACCACCAGTTACACAATAAGGATATTACCTTTTTAACAGTGGGCATAATAGCTTTAATTTCAGTGATTCCACATCAAATAGGAATGGATTGGTTTTTAGAAGCTTTACTAGACACCAAAAAATTTAATTGGAAGGAATTAAGAGTGATTATGGAACACTTAGAACTGACACTGTTAAATAACTTTATAGTTTTTGGTTTTTGAAGGAGAGTTCTTTAGGCAAATAAAAAAATGTAGCTATGGGGGCCTGTTGTGCCCCCAGATTTGCAAATATAGTTTTAAATACATGGGAAAAGAAATTCCTAACTTTAGCACCACATATGAAGTACTGTAATTTTTATAAAAGGTATTTAGATGATTTGCGTTTCTTTTGGTTGGAGGGGGATGTAAAAATAGAAGAATTTATTAATAATACAACTGATTTTCACTTTGTTTGTGTCTTTCGGCTTTTCCCGGTTAGGGGTCGCCACAGCGGAATTTCGGTCCGCTAATGATTGGCAGTAGAGTTTTACGTGCTGGCTTGCTGGGCCTAATGCACAACCTTTAACGAAGGAACGCTCGTTCATGCATGTCGCCACACCAAAGACGCTCTGAGAATCGAATGGGCAACGTCTAACTGTGAGGCGACAATGCTATCGCAGCACCACCACCGCAGTCTAATACAACTGATTTTCACTGATTTGCTTAAATTCACATATAAAACCAACAAGGATAAGTTAGAATACTTGGACATTACAATATATAAAAATTACCAAGACAATAAATTTGAGTCAAAAATTTTTAGGAAGGAGACATTCTCCAATTCCTATTTATATTATACAAGTGCTCAGCCCTTTAAACAAAGGAGGAACTTAGTCAAAGGACAGTTTAAAAGAATATCAAGAATTACTACAGTTCAGAGGGTGTTTGAGGAAGAATGCATAAAACTGAAAGAAATGTTTTTAGATAGAACGTATCCAGAAATGTTAATTGATGAAGTTATGGATGAAGTAAAACAAAGAAGGGTAGGTGATTTTAGTCCACTGTTAGGGAAGGGAGTTCAAATGAATCTGACAATCATGGTGGAAAAAGACAAAAGTACATTAATAATAGTAGCAGGGATTATAATAGTGCTTATATTATGAATTTCAACTATGAATCTGGATTAATAACGCAGATTATTAATAAAAATTGGAAAATGTTTTCAAAATTTTCAGACCTCACCACAATTTTTAAACAACCAATTTATATTTAGTTATAGAAAAGATAGGAATATAAAAATATGTTAGAAAATAGGGTTGGACATAAGGAAACAAGTTTTAGGAAAAAAAGCACTTTTAAATGTGTTAGACGTACACAATGCAAATATGTAATGAACAAGGAAAGTCATTATTTAATGGCTAGAGATAGATTGTTTATTAGTAAATCCTATGCTGCGACACAAAAGGAATAATATACCTGGCGGAATGTAAAAAATGTACCTCCTTTTATCTGGGCAAAACCGAAAGGGCTTTTTAAAGAAGAATATATGAACACATATATGAGATTAGCAAAAAAAAGATGTCGATAATGCCATTTTTAAACATACTACGGTTTGTAAGCAAGCTTCCTTTATGTTCTTTGTGTTAGAAGTAATTCCATAAAATATTAGGGGAGGTGATTGGGAGAATAGGACAGAAGTGAGGGAACTTTACTGGCAATTGGTACTAGAAGCTAGTAGAAAGCCAGGAGATTAATGAACATGCATCTATGGTACCTGTTTTAAAGTTAAGAGCTGCTAGATTAAGGGGCACAATTGTATGATTATGTTTATATTAACTATGAAGTATGTTAAGTCAATTTATGTGTATACATACATAGGAAATAGATAATGCATCTGAATTATTGATAAGGTTTTAGTAAGTGTAAAAAGACTTTAAAGTTTAATAGAAACTTGTACTGTAAATTTTTTTAAAGGAATAGGAGTATTACTTAGTCACAAGATGGTGCTATTGAGCTAGATTAGGTACACATTTTTAGTGTATTAAATTGTACATTTTTATCATAGTAAAACTGTCCATATATCCTAATGAAATTTTAAATTTTTAGAAATGACTTACTGTATTATAAATGATTTATAAATTTTATAATTTTAAAAGTTTTAGATTAGTGTTTTTACCATGACATTTAAGATGTAATTATATGGAATGAATACCCCTGTTAATGCAATGTTTAGATTGACTGGATGATTAAGGAGGCAAGTCCGTATATAATAAGAGGCTGAAAGTAATGTACATGCTGAAGAAGTTACATGGATAACGAAAAACGCGGTGAATAAGTTAAGCGTTTCTCGTTGCTATTGTGTTTTTAATACTTTTTGTAATAAAGTCGTGTTCGAGTGGTTCATGGCTTCAGGTGCTTCATTCATACTTATTGTGGTCTAGTTTGGTACGTGGGGCACCCTTTCTTTATTTTATTGTGTCCTAGAGAAATCCTACCTGACTTGCATCTTTCTATTAGGCATAATATTTAGATCTGGGTTAGATAAACTCCTTAGCTAACCAATTATATGCTAGCTCATCCACTGAATAACAATTTCTAGAACCAAGAGACTACAGACTATCCTTACACCATCTGTTCTCAGCTTATTAGTACTACTCACTCAGAGAGTGCACAAACTGCCTCATGGGTACAGAAAACCACTTCTATTACATGCTGAATCTACATGTGGGTGTAGATACCTACTAAATTTGAAGGCTAGCCTTATCTCAACCTGGAATGTCAGAACTCACACCAATATGACACTCACTAAAAAAATAATCCTTCTTAAGCTGAAGTACTTAAAAACACTCCCTAAGCCTCAAAGGCCTCTCAGACATAAGCTCAAGACACAGTCCTCAGCAACATAAAGACACCCACCAACTGCACATATAGCACCATCCAGCACAAACACTACAAAGACATGTCACCAAACTGCCACATCTAAGCCTTCAAGTCTTGCTAGGAAAGCCACTATACACAAATATCCTAGTCGCAGGTGACAGACTGAGCAAAGACAGGGTGATAGTGAGGTGCCTCTCAGGTTCCAGGACATAAGTTATTAGGGTACTCATCTCCTTTCATCCCAGGTACACACATCACATGGTCATTGTTCATGTGGGTGTAAATGACTTGAGACACACAGACTTAGATTACTCGTAGAAAGAAATGATGAAGCTTTTTTAAGTAGGTGTCCAAGGATAATACTGAACTAGTCTTGAGGAGCATCCTACCTTTGCAGACAAGGATACCACAATAAAAAATTAGGAAATTGGACTTCAACACCTACCTTAGTTGGTGGTGTCATTCCAAGGGGGTCCAATGTGCTTGGAAGGAGAAGATTAAAAGTCCTAACTATTTTTCAAGAGATGGTCTGCACGTCTCTCATCAGGGCATTCATATAGCAGCCAATATTCCCTCCAACCCCTTAATGCATCTGTTAGACATCAGTCTGCTCCATTCAACAACCTAGCCAAACTGAATCAGAACTGTACTAAAGAAGCACTGTTCGCTGCTAGAAGCTTCAATATGAAACTGGCCTCCCTAGAACCCACCCTGACCCTAGAAAATACTGACATCTGCATATCACCACAGAAACATGGTCCCATTACAGTGATAACACTTTCTCTATCAGGATTCAGTGCTAATCAGGCATTCTCTAATTAGGGTGTTCTCGATTATCAGTGGTAATATGTCCAAAGTCCTCCAAATTCCATCACATCTAGACTTATACTGCAAGATGCAGATACTAAAAATAAAAGCAAAGGTCCTCGAAAAGTACGAACATCAAGCTAAAAACAGTACAGTTTTGTACCTACCATAAATGTAGATGTTAGAGTGCTAATACAGCTGCAGTCATAACAGATGGGTTTTCCTGCCGTCAGGCGGGTCCTCGGTCGGCCGAATTCCAAAGTTTAGGTCCGGCGTCGGATGTCGTCGCTTCTTCCCTGACGTCAGTGCGACAGGGGTATAAAGGAACCAGCCAACGCCATTTTCTTCAGTTTTTCTTGCCCCAGATGTCAGGTGCCCCCAGAAGGAAGGCAATACATAAATTTATGTAATAATGCAATGCAGTATAATCAAAAAAACAGTAGTTGCAAGCAAATACACCATAAATGAATACCCCAATCAGGTTGTATGAGGAAGAGTTAGCCATTAGGCCTGTCCCAGAGGGGAAGGAGGGAGGGAAACCTGGACTACAGCTGTATTAGCACTCAAACATGTACATTTACGGTAGGTACAAAACTGTACTATGTTCATCATGCATACAGCTGCAGTCATAACAGATGGGTAGAATACCACAGCTAAAAAAGGGGTGGTAGGCACTAGGTGGAACTAGGAGGAGCCAGGATGCCCTGCAAGACTGCAGTGGCAAAGCCTGCTCTAGATTTGGAGTATAATGGTAGGTGATAGTGCTTGGAGAAAGTATGTACAGAACTCCAAGCGGCAGATTCCAAAATATCTTTGGTAGGAACCCCCTGAGGAAAGCTGCAGAGGTGGCTGTGGCCCTTGTGGAGTGAGACCTGATGCCTGCAGATACAGTTTACCATGAAAAGAGTAACAGAAGCGTATGCAGTGGGCTATCCATTTTGAGATTGTCTGTTTGGAAATAGGCTTCCCTTGAGCTCCTGTAGCATAGGACACAAAAAGTTGCTCTGATTTTCTGAAAGGCTTTGTTCTGTCCAAATAATAACGTAGCTGTCTATGAATATCCAAGGAATGTAGTAGTCTCTCCCCTTTGTTTTGAGGATTGGGGTAAAAGGTAGGTAAGTGGATAGCCTGATTCAAGGCTACCCTGGATACTACCTTTGGCATAAAGGAAGGGTTGGTTCGCAAGGATACTCTGTCCTGATGGAAAATGGTGAAAGGCTGCACAGCCATGAGGGCTTGTAGTTCCGAAACCCTGCGAGCTGAGGTAATAGCCAGCAGGAAGGCCATTTTCCAGGACAAATATTGCAGTTCTGTTGAGGCAGCTGGCTCAAAGGGAGGCAAAGTAAGTTTTTCTAGAATGAAATTGAGGTCCCAAGCAGGTACTGGTTGTTTCCTTGGGGGTTTTATATTCTTAGCCCCTCTGAGGAACTGTCTTAAGAGGGGGTGAGAGAATAAAGGAGGATCAGTGTTGTATTCTGCAGAAATGGCTGAGGCATGGATTTTGATGGATGAGAATGAAAGTCCTCTGCTTAGCAGCTCAGCTAGGTACTGTAATATCTGAGGTAAATTCAGTATTCCAGGGTTCTGGCCCTTTTTCTCATTCCAAGCACAAAACCGTTTCCATTTTGCGGAGTAGGCTTTTCTAGTAGAAGGTCTTCTGGCCTCCAAAATGACATCCTGCACCTCCTTGGAGAGTAGGGTCTGTGGTGATTTTAAGGAATCTTCCATGCGGCTAGATTGAGTGTTTTCAGCTGACTGTGAAGAGTTTTGAAGTTGTGCTGAGTCAGTAGAAGAGGCATTAGAGGCAGGATCCATGGTGGGGAATGCGTCAGGCTCCTCAGAAGTGGGTACCAGTGTTGTCTTGGCCAGTCTGGAGCAATGAGAATCATCTGTGGTCTGTCTGCTCTGGTTTTTAATAGAACTTTGGGCAGCAGAGGAAGAGGTGGAAAGGCATAAACTGTCATTGTTGTCCAACTGAAAGAGTGCGTCCACTTTCCAGGGCTGTGGATGAAAGGTCCTTGAGCAGAATTTTGCCAATTGGTGATTTCTGTGGGAGGCAAAGAGATCTATGTCTGGCCTTTCCCATGCTTGAATTATCTTTGAAAAAACTTGAGGATGCAACTTCAATTCGTGTAGATCTGTCATATTTCTGCTTAGGTTGTCTGCCAGCGTGTTTTCCTTGCCTGGCAGGAACTGTGCTTGAAGCTCGATTTGCAATTCCGGAGCCATGTTCCAATGAGACATGGCTAGCCTGCATAGGGGGTATGAATGGGTTCCTCCCTGTTTATGTACCACATTACTGTGGTGTTGTCTGTCCTTATCAATAGCTGGCCTGGATGCAGCAGGTCTTTGAAAGCTGTAATAGCATTTATTACTGCTAGCATTTCCTTTTGATTGATGTGTAGGTGCTTTTCTTTTTGGGACCATTTGCCCTGAATGCACCGATCTGTCATGTGCGCCCCCCCCAGGCGTCTGTTGTGATGACTTGATTTGCTTGAGGCTTGCAGAATGGTAGATCTGTGTTTCTTTGGCATGCTTGAGCCCACCACAGAAATTCCTTTTGAAGACATGGAATCAGTGGTATTATTGTTTCCAAACTGTGGCTGTGTTGAGGTACCATTGAAGTTTCCTCATATGCAGCTTTGCACATGGGATTAGTAGGATGCAAGATGCCATGAATCCCAGAGCCTGCAGGATTTTCCTTGCAGTCAGCCTGGTGAAAGTTGCCAGTTTTCTGAAGTATTGAGTTAGTTGCCCTGGTTTCTCTGGCGTGAGGTAGGCCATCTGGGTGTTTGTATCCAAGCTGGCACCCAGGAAAATTGTTGTTTGAGAGGGTATTAGTCTTGACTTCTTTTTGTTGACTGTGTATCCGAGAGATTTCAACAACATTATTACATACGCCAGGTGTTTCAGAAGTATGTGCTTGCTGTCCGCTTGGATCAGGCAGTCATCCAGGTATGGGTATATTTGTATCCCTTGAAGTCTGCAGAAGGCAATTACTGATGCCAGGCATTTCGTGAATACTCTGGGCGCAGTAGATAAGCCAAAGGGCAATGCAGAGAATTGATAATGGGTTGAACCTGCAAGAAATCTGAGGTATCTTCTGCAATCTTATCTGATTGGGACATGCAGGTATGCCTCCTTGAGGTCCAATGTTACCAGCCAAGACTCCTTGCCCAGCATGGGAAGAAGCTGCTGTAATGTGAGCATCTTGAATTTTGGCACAAGTAAAAATGTGTTTAGGATGGATAGGTCCAAAATAGGTCTCCAATCTTTTCCCTTTCTTGGTACCAGGAATAGTCTGGAATAAAAACCTTGACCGTGTTCTTGTGCAGGTACCTCTTGAATAGCTTTCATGTCCATGAGATCTGAAATTTGTTTTTGTGCCTCTGCCCTTTGATTGTGTGGCAGGGTTTGGCATGCCTCTCATTTTTGGAAGAGTGTGAAAGTGGAATCTGTAGCCTCTGTCTATAATGTCCAGGATCCATTTGTCTTTTGTGACAATATGCCAATTTTTTTGAAAATAATGCCAGTTTTCCGCCTAAATGTGCTGCCATTTGAGCCTTGCTTGGCATGCAAAGGGGAAAGTCATTGGTTCTGCTTTCTGAATGGCTGTGAACTATCCTCACCACCTCTTTGTGTAGGTGCTTGCCATTGTCTGCCTCTAAATGATCCTTGAGATTGCCCTCTACCCCTCGGGCGCCTGTATCTACCTCTTTGGGGTCTGTCTGTGGCTGGAAAGGACCAATTTTTGGAAGGCCAATTTCTACTGAAACGTGGAGGTTGTACCTGTAGGAAATCTTTCACTGTTTGCATTGATTTTGCCTTTTCCTCCATTTTCTTTAATACCTCCTCAGCTTTAACACCAAACAATACATCTTTTTGCAGAGGTGCATCCAGTAATTTAGCTTTAACATGATCTGGTAAAGTTTGCTCTTTGAGCCATGCATGTCTACGTATGACTGATCCTGTAACAGCAGCTCTACATGAGGCCTCTAAAGCATCAAAACCACATTGTAAGGTATGTTTACCCACTTGTTCTGCACTATGTAACAAATCCTGCAACTCCTTCAAGTCTGGTTATTCAGGTTGTGACAATTTGCTTTTCAACTGTGATAACAGAAACTGTTGGTACTTTAACATATGGAACTGACAGTTTAATGCCCTCATGGTTAAGGTGGCCGAGGTGTATACCTTCTTCCCCCACCTTTCTAAAGCTCTGGAATCTCTCTCTGAAGGTAATGGATTGTTTGCAGTGGAGGCCTTAATTCCCTTGGGACCCTGTGAAATAGTTTCTGGGTCAGCCGCATGGCTTTTGTATAGAAATTGGTGTGAATCAGGGACCCGGTAATACCTGTCAGGCTTGACTGGAGCTGGAGGTAAAGAATCTGGGTTAAGGCAGGCCTCTGAATACACATCATCTAGTATGTCTAAGACAGGAGGTATAGCCAGAGGCCTGTGCTGAGGGAGCAGGAGGAAATCCCTAAGCCTTTTCTTGGAGTCTGAGTACTCTTGGCCTTCCCAGTGGAAGTGTTTCCTCAAGGTATGTAAGGTTTCCCCAAAAGAGTAATCCTCAGGGGGGGGGAGACCGAGGGGAATGGACTCCTCTGCATCAGAATCTTCAAAAGGGGAGTAAGAATGTTCCTGGTCTTCAGAATGTTCTGAAATAATGGAGGCCTGGTCCGAGGAAGGGGATTCTTCCTCCACTCTGGGCCTTTTGTCCGGAGGGGGTTGAGAACCCCTGATAAGAGTAATCAAATCCTCATCCATTTTGAGCATCTGCTTTTTAGGCATGGGGCCTTGAGAGGGGCCCTGTGGGGCTTGTCTTTTAGTATGCATGGCTGTTTTAGACTTAGTGAAAGCCTTGATGGAAAAAGAAGAGGAAGGCCTGAAGACACCTTGAGAGGTGGCAGGCCTGTCTAAACTCTGAGTTTCATTGCCAAGAGTGACTTCGGTATCTGTAGTCGGGGTGTGGGCCGAAGAGCCTGCGACCTTGGGCACTGAAGACACAGCCAAAGAAGTGTCATCGGTAGTCAGGGGCTGCGTAGGCGCCTCACTGAGAACCAGACCACCTGTAGTCGGCTTTGGCGTGGTGTCGGTAGAAGTCACGGACCTCGTATGTCGGTCCTTATCTTTGCGTCTTTTACTTAAAACTGGAGTCGGAGTATCCGACAACATAATGTAATTAAACTTTTTGCCAAAATAGTGTTGGGCGAACTCTGCCCGACGCTTAATAGTGCGTCTGTTGAATGTAGCACAAAAACGACAGGCCGAGATGTCGTGGTCTGGGCCTAAGCAAGGAATGCAGAGGGAATGAAAATCCTTATGCAGTATTTGCTTCCCACATGAAATGCAATTATTAACTTTGTCTGACATCGGTCCGAGGCAAGAAAAGTTTCCCCAACGGGGTACTTAGCTTTCAAGAAGAGTTCGGTTGAAAAATATTCATAATCTCAGGAGCTGGCCGACCGGCACTTGCGAACTGCTTCTGCTTCGGGCACCGCGCAGCAAGAAAGACTGGGGAAAATGGCGTTGGCTGGTTCCTTTATCCCCCTGTCGCACTGACGTCAGGGAAGAAGCGACGACATCCGACGCTGGACCTAGACTTTGGAATTCGGCCGACCGAGGACCCGCCTGACGGCAGGAAAACCCATCTGTTATGACTGCAACTGTATGCACGATGAACATCTGCACATCTAATTTGCATAAAACTGAATACCAAACAGCATATAACTTTTCCTGCTTCACGTAGGAATGTGGATACTACTTAAAAACATGGTTAAACACAGTGTGCTGCGAACACTGATAAAAAATGTCAGCACATTATCAAAGAAGCAGTGCGCAAAATCCATAGACTCTAGCAAGCTGTAATGCACATTTCTACCTCAAAAGGTCATTTATTATTACTTCAGAAAAAGCGAGGTATAAGATGTATTTCCTTTTTCTTTAAATTACTGTTGTAGCTAATATGTTGGTCATGTAGTGTGGTTTTCTGTGTACTAGACAGCTTCAAAATTCACGTCTGATGAGGGAAGACTCAGAAAGTTGTATGGAGGAGTAAACAGAGTCTGAAAACAGGGACATATCTGCAAAAATGGGGTATCCTGTGCAGGTGTAAATCAGGCCTGAAAATTGGACAATCCCTTACCTTATCTTAGTCAACTAAGAACCTCTTCTATGTCTCCCCTGGTGTGTAATCATCCTCCTGTAAGTTTTTGCATTCAAGTAATCCAAACCACCCATCAGGTCAAGCAGGTCTCTGCCCCCCATATCAAGCAGTGGAAATTTCAAGCTTCTCTCTTGAGCACTGGGCACCCACAAATACTTGTCCTGCAACTAGAGAGACTAAACACTAATGTAGGTGCTCCACCCAAGACTGTGCTAGACAGTCAAGAGGGGAAGGTTAACACCCGCACTACACCTCAAGCAACACATAGCCCTTCTAAACTCACACCAACACACACACATAGCAACACTAAATCCACATATGCAGAGGCCCTTAACTGTAACCTGCACAAGCAACTAGGACCTCCGAAGCTGAAATGCAAGCAGTGTCACATAGCTCACAACACCAGTGTGCCACCCAGCAAAAGCCCCTAAGGCAAGACAACGTACCTAGCACTTTAGTCATAGGTGACACTATAGTCAGGCACACTGATGTCCCACTCACCAGGCTGAACAAGGAGAAAATTACAGTGAGCTGCCTGTCGGATGCCAGGATCCGCCACATAACTCATGTACTCAAGTTACTCCACAACAAGTACAAATATGACTCTGTCATTGTCCATGTTGGAGTGAATGACTTGAGATGTACCTCCCTGGACTACATGAAAAGAGACATGGAAGAGCTCTCGGATCATGTGGCCCAGGCAGGTATGACCCTAGCCCTGAGTAGCATCCTGCCTTTGCCCAGAATGATACCACAATATAAGGACAAACTGATTGACTTCAACAACTGGCTAAGCTTCTGGTGTCATTCAAAGGGGATCCAGTATCTGTCTGCCTGGGATGACATGATCGACACACCACGATGCTTTGCCAGAGATGGTCTGCACCTGTCGCCCCTGGGATTCAGCTTATTGGCAAAGGCTCTTGCCACCCCTATAGTGCCTTTTTTAGGCAAAGTTCAAAGGACAAAACCACCACTGTAACAGGTACAAGCATGCAAAATCTGAAGGTAATGCTACTCAATGCTAGAAGTCTAAACCTCAAAATGCACTCTCTCGGGGCACTCCTAAAAATGGAGAACATTGATATCTGTGCAGTAACTGAGACCTGGTTCAAGGCTCCAGAGAGCACCCCTGCAATACCAGGCTACAACTGTTACCACACTTTTCGGCCACCAAACCAGGATCGAAACACTAAAGGTGGAGGAGTGTCCATATTCACCAAGGATATTCATACCACCAGGTTAGTTGCCCAACACAATGCATCTGAAATTCTCCAGGTGCAACTAACACTAGGTAAGACTGCGATACAAATTGTAACTTGCTACAGATCCCCCACCATGCCCAAGATTCTCACTACACCTTTCTAAACATACTGGAAAATATTAATATACAACCAGACACCCTAATACTGGGTGATTTCAACTACCCTACCGTTAACTGGGAAAACTATTCATGTACCAACACCTTTGCCCAACGGTTCTTGGAATTCATAAATTCCAATGCCCTGGATCAACTAATCCATAGTCCCACCAGGGTCTCTAATATCCTAGACCTGGTCATTACCAACATGGGAAATCGATGCTCCACACCTATGGTCACCACCTTGTTCGTCAGGTCAGACCATAAGCTAATCACTCTTAACATCCACATCCCACCCCCACCCCCCCAGTAAGGAAGCCTCCATAAAAAAACTTCTCCAAAGCCAACTTCATGCTACTCAAGTCAGAAGTTACAAACTTCATGACACCCATGCAGATGGGAACTGAAAGTTTGACTGCTGAGTCCTACACTAAGGCACTGTACAAGCACATCCAATCATGCATGAATCGTGCCATCCCAAATAGAACCAAGATGCTCTCCTCCAAAAAAGGAAGCCAGTCTGGTGGTCCCCTGCCATAAACAAACTTTACAAGCAAAGGAAGAAACTGTTGCAGAAAAGAGGAAAATCCCAGGATGCAAAAAATTCCCTTACCAGCCTCAGTAAGAAGCTGAGATCCCTCATAAAATCCTCCAAAGCTAGTTATGAAAATAAAATTGCCAAAGATTCCTAAGACAACCACAAGGCATTCTATAACTAGGTCAAGAATCTAAATGGCAATGCTCAGATCTTCTCTGAGCTACAACAGAATGGCATTAAATATACTGATCCTAAGGATATTGCCAATATCCTGGCAGATCAATTTAGTGCCAACGTCACCCCCCTCTCACCCCCTAAATGGCCCATCTCAATACCGGAAGATTGCCAAATTCTGGTAATAAAAGCCACACAGGTAAAAAAAACGCACTCTCCAAAGCTATGAATACAGCATCCATGGGACCAGATGACATCCTGGGCTGTGTACTACATGAACTACAAAATGAACTGGCACCTCATATAAGTGTCATGTTAAATCATACTCTCACCTCAGGCTTCATGCCCACTGAGTGGCGCACAGCTACAGTTATCCCACTCCACAAGGGGGGATCCACCTTGGATCCCGGGAACTACCGCCCCATCAGTCTGATAAGCCTGATCTGCAAGGCCATGGAACTTATAAACAAAGACATTGGCAACCTTAAAACACTGGACCCCACCCAGTTTGGGTTCATGAAGGGCCGATCTTGTCTCCTGAACCTGAGTGACTTCTTTGAATCAGTCTCCAGAGACGTGGACGAGGGTAAGGCAGTCCACACAACCTATCTGGACCTTGCCAAGGCCTTTGACACCATCCCCCACTCTGGAATCATAGATAAACTTACTAAGCAGGGCATTAACCCCTACGTCACTCGACGGGTTGCCAACTGGCTTACTGACAGAACCCACACTGTAAAAGTAGCCGACTCTAAATCCAGCTCCAGACAAGTGACAAGTGGAGTACCTCAGGGTTCAGTCCTGGGACCTCTCTTGTTTGGCATCTACTTCTCTGAAGAACAGGCCAACACTAAGGGACTCTGTCTAACAAAGTTTGCAGATGACTGCGAACTGGGAGCCATTATTGAATCCCAAAATTATGTCGATACTCAAACAAATGCTTGGTGCCAGAGCCATGGGCTCGAGCTCAATGCCAAGAAATGTATAGTTATCCCCTTTGGGAAAAGACATGTACCCGTGAATTACCACATAGATGGCAGTGCACTAAACGCCGAAAGTGTGATAAGAGACTTAGGAACACAGGTGGAAGTGGTCTCACCTTCAATAACCACATTGCCACAATAGTCAGGAAATCCTTCTATATGACACTCCTCATCACTAAGGGCTTTTCATCCAGAAAAAAGGAGGTCATTGTCCCACTATACTGATCCCTCATTAGACCCATTATAGAATACAACGCCCCATTTGGTATGTACCTCTCAAGACATCTGCCAACAACTGGAAAGGCTGCAGAAATACCTCACTAAAAGAATCGCAGGCCTAAAGCAGATGCCCTATGCTGACCGCCTTAAAAAACTCCAGCTATGCTCTGTCAGATATCGTCCAGAGGCAATCTCTGCTTAACATACAAGGCCATGGCAAACCCAAAGCTGTTGGACATGCTACACTTAAAGAAATCCCAATCCCTCAGAGACACACGCTCCAGGGATCTAAACCTAGTCATCACAATAAACAAAACATGCAGGAAGGACAGGTTCCTGAAGCAGAGACTCTCCAGACTCTGGAACAGACTGCCCATACATGTCAAGCAGAAAACCTCTTTGGCCCTCTTCAAAAGGAACCTTGATGACTGGATGGGAGAAAGGAAATTCACCCCAGCGACCGTGTCAGTCGCCCTGCTAGGCAGGGGTCCAGGAAAGTAAATAGTGTGGGAAGAAATAGCCAGGGAATTATTATGGCTAGGCTTGTATAGGCCCAAGGGCCGACAGGTTAGTACCAACCTATGAACTTCCAAGTGTCTAGACAGTAAAATGCCTTAACTGCATTAACTTAAAAAAGAAGTTGTGTCTTACCATAACGTTCCACCATCTGAGTTGTTTCGTCTTCGTTTATTCATTACTCTTGGGATTCGGTTCCGACCTCGGAACTGAGCCAGCCTTTTTTCAAGCTTGCGTCAGCCACAAACCTCTCGAGCTAAGATTTTACCCATCTTGCCCTTCTCCCTGTTACCTCAAATCTAGTTTGCAAGTTGGAAAAATGAAGCAGAGGCTACCTCTGGTCAGACATGACCTAACAACTGGAAAGATGGACAAATGAGATTCAACAGAAACCTACGGAGGGGGAAGGCGGGTGGGCAGTAATGAATAAACGAAGATGAAACAACTCAGATGGAACGTTATGGCAAGACATAACTTCTTTATCTGATGTTGTTAATCTTCACTTATTCCTTACCCTTGGGACAGAGCCCTCAGCTATCTTGTTCCCTGGGCGGCCCTATGGAAGGACATTCCAGAGCACCATAGAACCAAAGGAAGCTCTGCCTCTGGAGGCCAAGTCCAATTTGTAATGAGCAATGAAGGTAAGAGGCCTAGCCCAGGTTGCGGCTGCACAAATGTAATTCAAAGATGTTCTAGCATGGTAGGCTGCAGAAGCTGACACTGATCTTGTAGAGTGGGCATTTACGATGCCAGGTAAAGGGATACCGTTCTTGCCATAAATGAAAGTAATGCAATTTTATCTTCTTGTGCACCTTTCCACCTTTATGTGGTAATACGTGTCTTGAAGATCTATGGAGCACATCCAATCATCTTTTTCCAAAAGTGGAAGTATAGACTGAACCATGACCATCCGGAATTTTTCTGTCTTTATGAATTTGTTTAGGGCGCTGAGATCCAGAATTGGTCTCCAGTCCCCTGTCTTTTTTGGCAACAAAAAGAATCTTGAATAGAAGCTGGATCCTGTCTGGTCTGGGGGGACTGTTTGGATGACTCTTTTTTTGAAGTAGCTCTGGTATCTCTATAGCTGCGGCTTTCCTTTGACTGGGTGGCACATCAGGTAAGCTTCTGGGTAAGGGGGGAGTGAACAGGAAAGGAATATGGTACCCTCTGGTGATGAGCCTTTGTACCCAAGCATCTGTGGTTATGGTTTGCCAGGCAGAAGGGTACAAGGAAAAACGACCCCCGACTGCTTCCAGAGGAAAGCAATCGGGCTGCTCCTCAGGAGCGCTGATAGGGCTATCCAAAGAATGATTCCCTGGAACCCCGGTTCGCGGACCTCCCCTGCCCCAAAAGGGGCATCTTCCGTTAGAATCCCCCACCTGCCTCTAGGGGAAAACACAGTTTGAGAGTCATGGAAAGGACCTTGAGATTTTTTTTCCCACCTTTTCCCACTCTTCTGATTCCTAGAATAGAACTGCTGAGGAGAAGATAAACGGACACCCACAGCAGATAGGGTCTTACTGTACTGTTCACATCTGGCTAATGTATCTTTTACCTTGGACCAAAACAAAGTAGTGGTCTCAATAGGGACGTTAAGGAAGGAAGCCTTGAAGGGATCCGCAAAGTCACAAAGGTGCATCCAAGCATGGCATCTCATGACTATGCCTGCACCTGCAGCTCTCGCCGCTCCCTCAGTAGCATGTGATATCAAACGCATTGAGGAATTGGAAACCGATTCTAGGGTCGCTAACTGAGAGGCCACCTTGTCTCGGACCTTTTCATAAACTGCTCCTGCCAAGGTCTTAGAGAGTTCGGACACCAAGTCTCTCTGTAGCCTTGTGAAATGTGCCAGGTAGTTCAAGGACCTAACAGCAAAGGTCGATGACGCAAAGACTTGCTTCCCTAATCTGTCCACCCGGTGGGTGAACAGTCTGGCTCGCCTCTGCCAGTTCCTTCTTTGTAGCAGCAGCCACCACCATGGCGTCTACTGGAAGATCTTTCGACCAATGGGGGCACTCTTCTAGGGGGGAGAGAGGATTTTGTCCGGCCTACAAGGTATGGCCTCCAGCCACCATGGCGGCTACTAAGAGACCTTCGACCAATGGGGGCACTTTTCTGGAAGAGAAAGGATTTTGTCTGGCCTAAGAGGTATGGCCTCCACAAAGTCCAGTGCCTTCCACGCATGCTGCACAATGAGCTTGACGAGCTCATCTGCAGGTGGGGTAAACCAGGAGGTAGGGGGCTGGGCACGAAAAGCCTGCAGGAACACAGACTCCTCTGAGGATGGGTTAGAGGACTTCCATTCACCTCTCTGCTTTAAAATTTCAAGGATGTCACCAAAGGAAACCTCGTCAGAAGGTGAACATGGGGACACCACCCCATCATCGTAATATGTGTCTTCGGTCAATGACTCTTCCGTGGAGTCCATGTGCTTCCTCTTACACGTAGTCTTGTGGTGGACTTCCTCAGTGGGAGACTCTGGGGAAGGCTGCAAGGACGGGGTCTCCAGGGGGAGAATGGTCCGGGACTCTTGCGCCTGGTGTCCGGGGGTTGCGACTTAAGACAGCTGAGGCTCAGAGGAAGTAGTAGTCTCTAACAGACGCGGCCAAGAAGCAGTGGCTGGTGTCCACTCCAAGGCGTGGAAGGCCAGCCCGCCCGAGGAGGGATGCCTCGAACCCTCCACGGAAGTCGAAGGAGTATAAGTAAGACTCTGTGGAGAAGGCTGATCAACTCCAGAGGGGAGAGACACTTTTGAAGTGGCAGGGATTCCTCTGGCCAAAAGCAGCTGGTCTATAAGATGCACCACATCATGTTCAGAAAGGTTCTGGCAGACCTCACTGAAAGCCCTAAAGGTGATTCCGGCCTGTCCAAGGCTAGCAAGACCACTGAAAAAAGGTGCCTGTATAGGTAATGTCTGCACCGAAACTGGCGGTGTTTGTATAGTCTGCAACAGTAAAGCCAGTGCAGAAGCGGTATGCACCGAAATCAACGGTGCGGAAGATTCCTGCACCGAGAACGGGGTCGTCAAAATTGGAGTGGTCTGCACCAAAATCATTGGTGCCAAAAAGGCCTGCACAGAAGAAATTGTCAGTGCCGAAGGCGTCTGCGCCAAGAAAACTGTTGGCACAGAAGATGTATGCACCGAGAAAATGGACGGTGACGAAGGAGTCTGCATTGAGATCATTGACTGCACCAATATACCAATCGGTGCCAAGGAAGTCTGTACCGAACTAGTCGGTGCCATAGTAGTCTGCACCATGAAGGCTGATGTCTGCATCGAACGCAATGGTGTAGAGGGACCAGCAGACGTAATCGGAGACAGAGTCAAGTGAGTCGGTGCCAAAGCAGCCGATGGCACCGACGACTCTGACAACTTAGCCTTTTTATGTTTCAATTCCTTAGGGTCTCCAGAGGGAGACGATGGAAGAGACTTAGACCTTTTTATGTTGTTTGAAAGGAGGAGAAGATTCCTGCGACCCAGAAATAGCCTCACAGAAAGGGGTCTTAAGGAGTTTCTTTAGTACTAGTTTAATTTTACATTCGTTCAAAGTCCTGGCAGAAAAACCTTTACAAATCTGACAGGGCGGCTTCACCGTGAGATGAGGTACGCCCAAACAGTAAACACACATGTCATGAATGCGAGAGTGAGGCAGTTTGTGTCCGCACTCCAAACACCTCTCAAAGCCTGGATTCCCTTTCTTCTCAGACATTATATCCACAAAATATTCAAAAACTAGACACACACACACACACACACGCACACACACGCACACACGCACACACACACAGTAGCAAGGCCCAAGGGAGGGCGAGGAAAGACTACCAACAAAGGTAGAAGAAGAAACCAAAATGGTACAAGTAATAAATAAGAAGAAGATACGACTTAATAAAGTCGAAAAACTAAGAATTCTGTGAGAAAAAAACTCAAAAAGTATCAAAAATATACACTTAGCTGGAGAGGAACAGCTCGTCATGACTGAACAGCAACACGGCAAACAAGATCTGAGGTAACAGGGAGAAGGGCATGATGGGTAAAATCTTAACTCGAGAGGTTTGTGGCTGATGCGAGCTTGAAAAAAGTCCGGCTCAGTTCCGAGGTCGAAACTGAATCCCAAGAGTAAGGAATAAACGAAGATTAACAACACCAGATCAAATGTTAGTGAGTGTATTAGTACATTCTGCTGTATAGTTCCTTAAACAAACCACTGTACTGAGTACATCACTAGGAAGAAACAGCTGCATAATACTCTCTAGTTAGTGCCCCCCCAAAACTAGTCTATTTTCTTTTGAGAAACACTCAAATCTATAAAATAGCATTTCAATACCTCTCCTGTTTCATCTGTAACTAACCCCAGCTTTAATTTTATATCCTTTTAAGAATTTCAGGGTAAAATTCAAAAACACTTCCCAAAAATTGGAGTCAGACTAACAATAACTATAACTATAAAATAACTCAGACATTTAAAGGTTAACTGACTCTGATTTCTACTTATCCTGACTAAAACTCAAGATCTCAGTTTACACATGGTCTCCTTTGGAATTGCACTTTCTCTGCCTCAGGCGTAGCCCCGCTCCATTCGCCCTCACTACACTCAGGCTCACTTCGCTCCCCTCGCACCCACCCCCCATATCATTTCCTTTATACTTCTTCAACATTTCCCTCCTATAATCAAACCCCTCCCCTTCCCGCTTCCTATATACATCTTCATCTATCGCACCACACTCCTTCAACTAACTACACATAATCTAGCTTACCTATACTTCCTCCTCTAACTTTAAACCTTCTTCCTGGTCCATACCACCTTTTATTAGATCTTTTTTTCTCCCAGTAATCACCATACATACACCACTCCTCTCCACTGCAATATTGCTATCACTATGTCTCCTCCATGCTCCAACATCCTCAACAACAGTATTAACCCCTTATCATTACACCCCTACCCATACACACAACTATAACTTCTCCTGTACTCAACAACCAATACTCATCTCTGCATACATCCTCCCCATGAATGTACAACTCCCCAAATCAAAAATCCTCAATCCCATTCCACAATATCTACAAATAAATCAAAATACACTAAATACTACCTAATAACTATCAAACCTAACCACTATCCTATTTCACTACTCCCATAAGGTGATATCCATCCTAACCCGGGACCTAGTCCTAACTCTACCACTCCTCACAATACCTTATCAATCACAAGTAATTTACCAAAAAAAAAAAACAAAACAAACAAATCTCCTTTTACTCTATAAACACTCAAAGCATACTTAATAAAGTTAACCGACGTCATGCTTGGATATCTGCTGAAAACCCAGACATTATTTCCCTTACAGAAACATGGCTTAAACCACAAAACCTAGATAAGGACATACTCCCTCCTGGATACAATATAATATGGCCCGATCACCCTAATAAAAAGGGAGGAAGGATTGCAATTGTAAACTCCATCAACCTTACTTTTACATACCCAAAGCTGTCTATACCTTCGTTTTCTCCCGCAAAATTACTGGTAACAAACCTTAAGCTCAATGACTACATTACTATTACTGTCGTATCTATCTACATTCCACCAGAGGACAACATTCCCTTATTGGAAAGCATTCTCTCCTACCTCTCCCACGACATCCCTAATGAAATCATCTTCTTTGGGGACGTGATCATAAATTGGGAAACACTCACCAGTCCTAACTCAACGTGCCATATAAATCTATATGGCTTTTCACAACTTATCTCCCAGCCTACTTATACCAATAATACTCATTCTACCAGTACACTCATTGACTGGATTCTTGTCTCAAATCCCTCTAAATACCATAGTCCTGAAACACTCTGACTCCCTGAATGACCACTCTCCAATAAAGGTACTTGGACATACCCCCCACTTATCTAAACGACATAGATACATAATCTGTTGTAAATTATCCAAATTCAACCCAGAAACTTTTAATAATCTCTTACTCTGAATAAACTGGAACTTCCTCATCCAGTTCCCACTTGATGAAGCAGTTCAAGCTTTTAACTCAACCTTCCTAAATATCTTAAACTCACTAGCCCCATTACGGAAAGTAAAGATAAAAGCTACTATATCTCCTTGGCTATCTAAGAATACTCACACTCTCATGACAGCCAGAGACCGAGCCTGGAAAGCTTCGACCCAAACTAAACTATCAGCAGATCTGCAAAAGTATAAAGAACCGAGAAATAAGACATAAAAAATGATAAAGATAAAAAAGATTTCTACTATAACCCTTCAGCTGCCCTAAAATCAGATCCAAAAAAAATTCTGGAATGCCATAAACGAAATACTTCATCCTGGTAATCCTACTTCACCTAATCCATCTCCTGACAAATCTCCCAAAAAGACTGCTAACACCTTCAATGCATATTTCATTCAGTCAATAGCCAAACTTTTCAATCCTAATCTAATCTAAACTACTCCATTAACAATGTTCCAAATTGCTTGGAACCTCCACCCACAGCCAATTCTGCAAACTCTTTTTTCCTTAAAGTAGTCCCTACTGCTTACATCAAAACCCTTCTTTCCAAACTAAAACCATGCTCTGTTTCAGTTGACAGTATCCCATCTTACTTTCTTCAGGTTGCTGTTCCCTCTATTGCTTTGCCAGTATCTATTTTAATCAACCGTTACATCTCTGAAGCTAAAGTACCTGCTATCTGGAAACAATTCTACACCATACCTATTCACAAAGGTGGCAATTCCACAGAACTCTCAAACTTCAGAACAATAGCTATCCTCTCCCCTTTGTCTAAAGTCTTAGAAAAATGTATACATACACAAGTAATGCAATATCTTATACAGGGCACACTCCTCACTACCACTCAGCACGGTTTCCGACCCAAACATACTACCACTACAGCTCTACTTTCCTTTCTCAATACCATTTCTATAGCTAGAGATAATCATAAATGTATTTCATGTTTATTCCTTGACCTCGCAAAAGCCTTTGACACTGTCTCATATCCTCTGCTACTGAATACACTCTCTGATCTCAACTTCTCTGCTACAACAATAGCATGGCTCTCTGGCTATCTCACTGACCAACAGCAATCAGTAAAATGGCACTCCTCACTATCATCTCCCCTTCCAGTGAAAATGGGTGCTCCTCAAGGAACCATTCTTGGACCACTACTTTTCAATATCTTCACCAACTCACTCTACTCCTCTTGTCCACAATCCTCATTAGTCCAATATGCAGACGGCTCCACAGTTATCACCATTGCTAACTCACCCTATGAACTTCTAAGCTACCCAGTCTTCTTTCAACTCTGTTGAAACCTGGCTCACCAATAATCAGCTCATCCTTAATCCCCCAAAAAACAAACTCTTACTCTTTCTCCCCAAAACTGTTACTTCTATCAACTCTACTTTTCAAATAAAATCACACTCTCATAGTTGCTGACTCTAGTACTAAACTCCTTGGTGTAACCATTGATGATCAGCTAAAATTTGACTCCATATAAATAACTATCAGGAAAGCTCATCAAAAACTAGGACTTCTCTACAGAAATAAAAAAGTCCTAACCCCTGAATCTAGAACTACAATCACACATGCTTATATTTTGCCATGCCTAACATACTGGTCCCAAATGCTCACAAATCTTAACTCCACTTTACTTAGCAAACTTGAATCAACCCATCACAAAATAGCCAGATTTGCTACACAACAAACCTACAAATCTCACCACTGTATCTCTCTCAAACATCTAAACTGGCTCGAACTACCACACCTCCTACTCCTCTATCAGTTCCAAATTATACACTCCATTATTTATAAACCATCCTACTGTCCAGCACTAGGCACCATAATCTCCTACTATGTACCACCCAGTCTACTCAGGAGCTCCACCCAAGACCTTATACAAATTTACAAGCCCAAGTCCAAAATAGGAGCCATTACATACAGCTACCATTCCTCTATTGCTTGGAACAAACTCCCACAAGAAGTCAAATCACTTTCACATCCTAAAGGTTCTTCCAGTTTAACAGTTACTAATTAATGTGGTGGTGTATGTGTGTTGTTGTGTGTGACATAAGATTGGGCTTTTTTTTATCCAGTACATGGCTTGGAAGATGTAGCAGTTACTACTAATTTAAAGTATTCAAACTAGCCACTAAAGAGTACTTAAAAAGTCACGGATTTGTACCTGTTCTCAGCCTCCTTGAATATACCTTCACTAAATAACAAACCTAACTTCCTCTGTCTTACCATCATTTCTTCTCCTCTATACCAAAACATTTACAACTTAAACTAGTCTACTTCATCTTTTTTTACCTAACATTATCTCCTTTCCTTCTGCTGCAGTATTCTTCACAACGTTTTTATAGATAATTTTAACTGCATATATATGATAACCGTTCTACAAGTTTTATTATGAATGTTTATAATGTTAACTGTGTTTGTAACAATTATACTTTTTGTAACTATGTTTTGGAATTTTTCTCCCCGGGCCTTTGCTGAAAAAGGGCTTTTGCTCAGTCAGACAATCCTGGTTAACAAATGTAAAATAAATAAATAATAAAATAAAAGAGTCCTGCAACCCACAAAGCACACCTAAAGAAGCTCGAGTCCCTCATTAGCATTCTTTGTGATTTTAATGGAAGACCTACACTATTAGAAATAAATACACATAATGCCTCCTAAATTTCATCAAAGAAAACTCTCAACACAGGAGCGTGTACTTCCCTATCTTAGGCTTAAATTTATTAGACTTAGTCACCAAAATATAACACCATTATTCTCTAGGCCCATAGTTACCCCATCACTGGTCATATCTGATCACCATTTAGTGTTGTTCACAATTTGGACCAAGCTCAAAATGCCCACAAAACTTAGTATCTCCATGAATTTCTTTAAGGCAAACTTGCTACATCTAGCTAATGACCTGAAGTGGTTTGAGCGCCTCTTTCCTAGAGGACCCAGTAGCAAACGCCGCTACTTTTGCAGAAAGTTTCTATTCTCACCACAATGCCTGCAGAGAAGCACCAGCAGCAATATGAGTACTACCCATTTTCAGTGGAGGCCCAGGGAGAAAAGCTCCATTTGCTTACATTCTGTTACACTAAGTTCCAGTTAAACATAGAGCAGTTACATTTCTATTTACATTTATATACAAACAGTAGTTACATTTATACAGTCTAAGATTTTTACAGAGGTCGAAGTTTCTAAAAAGAAAGCCCACATGCAACTTAAGTTGACTGTACAGGCAGCAGTTATGTATAAAAATGTTGTAATTTCAGTGAGAGGCTGAGACCATTCTGTTTACGGAGAGTATGGTAGGGTGAACACAAAGTCTGGGACCAAGTGTCTTGGACTGTCTTTTTCAAATAATGCCCCCACACCTTATCTGGGAAACATCCATGGTCACTTTGGCTTGGGGTTGAGAAGGGACAAAGGGACGGCCTGATAAAATCTCATTGGAGTGAAGCCACCAACTTGGGTCTTCCTTGCAATGATTGGTGATCACAACCGGATGCGACATTGGTTGATTCAATAAGGACCACTGGAAAGCCAGAAGCCACTGAAGAATTTGCATGTGATATCTGGCCAGGGAAATTAGAGTGACGGAGGCTGCCATTGAACCTAGAGCCTGTAGAATAAGTTTAGTTGCTACTTTCTTGTTTTGAATGATGTGGCTCACTTGTGATCTGATCCTTTGGAGCTTTTCTAGGGGAAGTGATGTAAAGCCGATGACTGTATCGAGCATAGCTCCAATGAATTCCAGGTGTTGTGATGTTCTAGATGGGTTTTTTGTAGTTTATAGTAATTCCTAAGCTGGAACAAATTGTAATGGTAAAAAATTGTTAGGGCAACTTATTGTTGAGATACTGGTGCTTTTAGGAGTTCACACCTGGTGGGAGCGATAAGCTGTAGCGAGACCAAAGGGCAGTGCCCTGCACTGACAGTGACTGGCTGCCAGCGGAAATGCAAGAATCTTCTGGACCGTTTGTCCATTTTTGTATGTTAATACGCATCCTGAAGATCTACTGAGCACATCCAATCATCTTTTTCCAAAAACGGAAGAATCGACTGAATTGAGACTATTTGGAATTTGGTTTGTTGAACTGATTTGTTCAACTGACTGAGATCCAAAAATCAGTCTCCAGTCCCTTGTTTTCTTTGCACTAAAAAGAATCTTGAGTAAATTCCGGATCCTCTCTGGTTTGGTGGGACTGCCTGGATGACTCTTTTGCTGAGCAGTTTTGGAATTTCTACGACTGCTGCCTCCTTGCGACTGGGTGGAACGTCCGGGATTCTTTTTGGTTCTTCTGAAAGGTGAATGATGTGACCTCTGGTAATGATCCTCTGCACCCATTCGTCCATCAATATTTCTAGCCAGGCAGATTGGTGCAGGGATAATCGCCCCCTGACTGCCTCCAGAAGAAGCCAATCGGGCCTCCTTTCAACACCACTGATAGGAGTTACCACAGAAAGAGTCTCTGGAACCCTGATTTTGCGGGCCATTCCTGCCTCTTGAACAGTGTCGTCCATTATTACTCCCCCCCTCTGCCCCAGGGGAAGTCAGTACCACACGAGTCCTGGAAAGGTCCTTGGGTCTTTCTGAACCATACCCTACCACTTCTCTGCTTTCTGGAATAAGGCCGCTGAGGAGTAGAAAAGCATACGCCCATGGCAGAAAGGGTCTTCCCATCTTTCTCATATCTGTCTAGAGTGTCTAACTTTGGGGCCAAACAGAAACGATCCATCAAATGGAGCATTGACAGAAGAAGACTTAAAATGGCTCATCAAAATCACATAAGTTCATCCAGGCGTGTCTCCTGATGGCTACGCCTGACCCCGCTGCTCTTGTCATCCCTTCGGTAGCTTAAGTAATTAGTCTCATAGACAAACGAGATAGATTCTAGGGTGGTGAGCTGCGAAGCAACTTTGTCTTGAACTCCTTCAGCTACTGCTCCTGACAGAGTATCTGAAAGCTCTTTAATCAGATCTCTTTGAAGCCTGGTAAAATGTGCCTTACAGTTCAAGGACCTGAGAGCAAAGGTCGATGAAGCATATACGTGCTTCCCAAATCTATCTATTGTCCTAGACTCTTTGTTAGAAGGATGAATAAAAGGACTTTCATCAGCAAGCTCCTTTTTAGTGCCTGCCAAAACCACCATGCTGTCAACAGAATACCTTTGGCCCAATGTTGCTCATCTTTAGGGGCAGAGAGAATGTGATCAGGCCTCTTGGGGATCGGCTCAATAGTGTTGGGTATCTTCCAAGCCCACTGAGCACATCAACTTAAGATGGTCAGTGGGCGGAGGAATCCAAGAGGTAGAGGGCTGGGCACAAAAACCCCCTAGGTATATGGATTCCTCTGAAGAAGGTTGAATGGTAGCCCAGACACCCCTCTATTTAAGAATTTCTAGGATGTCCCTGAAGGAAACATCTTCAGGGGGTGACTTAGGGGAACCTTCCCCTTCAATGAAATCAGTATCTTCTGTGAAGGACCCTTCAGGGGAGTCCAAGTGCTTCTTCTTGCACTTTTTCTTCAAAGTTACCTCTTCGGTGGGATGCTCCGGAGAGGTTTCTGAAGACAGCATAACCAGAGAGGTTTGGTCTGACAGGGAAGGCATAGACTGTTTGCCCATAATGGACAAACCCCTCTCTATAGCCTGGAAGGCAGGACCCCCGTCGTAGAGGGACAGAAGCAAGGAACCAAAAGACTTATTTGGAATGCACCAAGGAGGCCACCTCCGATGTAGAAGCCAGGATCAAGCTTACATATGCTGATGCACTGAGGGGCATGGAAGGCTCCGAAAGAATCAAAGTTGAACCCTGCCCCCTGGAATCGACAACAAAGCCCCAACCTCAGGTTGTCTCCGGTTCCGAGGGACTGGTAGAATTCAGGGTAACTATAAGTTTCAGAGAATGACATCTGGCTGGCACTGAAACAGTCAAAGCTGGAAAGGTCAGCATCAGGGGCTCTGAAATCTCAGATGGAGTTGAAGGAGGAATATGCATGGGGGTAGAAGAAGGCAAGGTTCCAGAGCTAAGAAGGCTAGGAACAGTGGATGGAGGTAATCCCCTCGCTGTCAGGAGATGGTCCACCAGTCTCATAATATCCGACTCTGATATACTCTTGGTGGACCGAATAGAGGAGGCCGATGGAGACCTTAGTGGCCATCTCGCCAAAAAAGGACTGGAAGGACAGTCCGGAAATGGATCTATGGAGGGGGAGTAGGTTGCATGGGGTAAAACTGTTACCCGAGGGTCCTTCGGTACCAAGTAGTATGTTGGTACTGAATGGAGAGTTGTTTGCACCCATACTGGAACTGAAGAGGTCAGCACCGAGGGATGAGAATCTTGGTTCACAAATGTTGAGCAGGCTGTTGCCACAGTGGGAGACTTGGTCAATTTAAAAGGTGGTTCCAAAGGAGTTGTTGGAACACAGTGACTCCACATTTTAGGTTTAGACGAAGAAGTTGACAAAGAGGAGGAACTGGCTTCAATCTTCAGACCAGATGTTGCCTCTTCAAATTCAGATTTAAGAAGGTCTTTCAATATTAACTTGTTCTTGTGCTCTATTAGGGTTCTGGAACTGAACCCATGACAGATCGCACAATCGTCCTGTAGATGAACTGCACCAAGACAATACACACACACAGAGTGTGTCCACTTAAGTTAGGCATCTTTCTCAGTCACACTTTTGGCACCTCTTGAAGCCAGCTGTACCTTTAGAGGGTTTGTCGGTCATATGTAAAAAGTAAGACCACCTGACACACACACACACACACACAAGAATAAGGAAAGAATTTTTTTTTTTTTAAATGCATCAGAGAAAGAAAATGGGGGAACTACCATTGATGGTATAAGAGGTTATCTAAAGGTAAAGGGGAGAAAGTAGCAATAATGGTACTTGATATTACCTAATGGTGAAGGAGAGAGGAAAACACACTCATGCAAACACTAAAAGATATCTAGAGGAGTGGATAGTATAGATAGAAATACAGACTAAAATTTAGATTAGATAGTAAGAAAAAAACTAAGTTACAGTTTGAAGAAAAGCTAATGCTTGAGAGATTGGATAGTACGCGTCTGGCACTACGAAGTGGCAAACGAGATCTGGGGTAATTTGGTGAGGAGAATTGTGGGTAGAGCTTAGGTTGAGAGTTTTGGAAGGCACGAGCTGGAATAAAGGCGGAGTTGGTTCTGAGGCTTAGAACCAAGCCCACAGTCAAGGATTATGTGAAGATTGCTAACATCAGATCTGTAGTTTAACTCCAGCACAGCTGGAGCCCTGATCAAGGATATCGGGTAAGAACTAAAGAACTGCCAGATCTGGAACTGAGAAAGGATATTAATATCCATTTATTAACCAGGTAGACCCACTGGGCACACAGTCCCTTTTCAGGGATGACCCAGGAGCAATGTCTGGTTAAGTATCTTGTTCAAGGTCACACAGTAGGCAAATGAAGGCTAAAAGAATAAACCCCTGTACCACAGGAACTAATAACACATTGATTAATGATTTACATATAAAAGAATGTAGGAAGTAAAAGATAACACTCAGTGAACAAAAGAAATTGCTGCCAAATGAACTTGTATGAGTAACTGGCCCCTGCTTGAAAAAGTCAAGTAAAAAAAGTTAAGTATTTGAGATATAGGGAAAAAGAAGGTATCAATCTACTGTTTATTTGTCTGCAGTAAAAATGTAAGGTATCTGCCTCTGTAAAACTTCCTGGTTGAAGGTTTCTGAGTGGCTGTAATTAACTGCATAATTTGTGGTGGGCGTCTGGGGCCAATTACAGGAAGTGGAGAAACCAAAATGCTAAAAGGAGTGGCTGCCCAGGTGAACTTGACTGGATGAGTGAGACAGCAGGCAATGTTGCTGTGGAAGAAGGGTTTAATTGTTAGAGTAGGCAAAAGCAGAGAGAACCAAATCTGGGGGTGGCCAGAGTAGGATTATGAGAATGACCTTGGCTTTGCACATTGTGGCTTTCTGCATGAAACTTAGGACTGAGTGGTACAGGAAGAAAAGCATAAAGGACCCTGAGAAGGCCAGTCATGGAAGAATGAGTTTCTTGGGGGGATATCCCTGTTCTGGATATGATGGAGAAAACCCTGTTGTGTGATGAAGCAAAGAAAATGAAACAAGGTTTTCTCCACTTACTAAAAAATTGTTAGGGCAACTTATTGTTGAGATACCATTTATGTGGCAGTATAATCTGCCTGGTCCGCCTGTCTGCAATTACACTGAAAAATCCCTGTGATGTGAGTTGCTATTGGAAAATGATGTGAACATGCAGCCCATTCTCAAACTCGCATGACTTCTTGGCAAAGGGGATAAGAATGGGTTCTGCCCTGTTTGGCTTTGTATCACACCGCTGCTGCACTGTCCCTATACCTTAGGGAGAATGTCTTACAAGGCCTGCAACACAAGGAAGACTGCTCTTATTTCGAAGACACTGATGTGCAATTTAGTCTCATATGTGGTCCATGTCCCTTGGACTCCTGTTCAAGTACTGACCATCCCGGTAATGAGTCCGTGTTTACAGTGGCTGTTGGAATGAGCTGAACAAAGGGGATTCCTGAACTGAGGTTTTCCAGATCTGTCCACCCAGACAGGTTTTTCAAACTAGTCTTTGAAAGTTTTACGGGTTTTGACATTGGTTGAGGCCACTGAACTATAAGTGTCCACTGCAAGACTCATGTGTAGTCTGGCATATGGTACTGTTTGAATAGTGACCACCATGAGGCCAAGAACTCTGAGAACTCAAGTTACACTGGATTTTGGGTGGTGGGGATGATCTAGTACACCTTGAATTATTTTGGAAATCTTGTCTGGGGGTTATATAGCCAGCTGTCTTACTGTGTCTAACTGGCTACTAATGAATGTCAGAAAGTGGGATAGTCCCATTTGAGATTTTGAAATACTGACTGTGAACCCCAATGACAAGAAGAGCTGTAGTTCAGTATTGTCTTGCCATGATAACTTTTTCCATTGTAGATGCAGTGATGGGCTAGTCATCTAGACAGGAAATATTTTTACCTCTAAAAGTTGTATGTAAATTGTAGGTCTATACCACATAGTTGAAGTATGACAACTCTGAGCATTATATGGTCGAGACCATATGTTCGAAGTTGTCATACTTCAAATGCAAAAAAAAAAAAAAAAAAAAAAAAAAAAACTTACCTGACACTTGTAAGCAGGGGGGCAACCCCCCCCCCAGCACCCACCTCTCTTTAAATACACCAGCTCAAAGACCACGCTACAGTGCAGTAAAGGGAAAATTCCTTTTAGCACATTGTAGTGCAGTCTTGGAGTTGGTATATTTAAAGAGTGGGGGTGTTGGGTGTGCATGGGGACTTGCCCCCTGCTTACAACCCTTTATTTTGTTTTCCCTTGTTTTTTTTTTTTTTTTTTTTTACATAGTCGAAGTTTTTGTAAGTTCAAACATATCGGTTCGAACACTTCAACTATGTGATATAGATCCGTAAATTGTTACTGGAGTCATAAATTTGGTGAACGCGTAATGGTACTGTGGTGAGACCAAAGGGTGGGGATCCGAACTAATAAAGAATGTCTCCCAGCTGAAGCCATAGGAATTTCCTAGACAGTTTTGCCCTTTTGACATGTAGATACACATCCTGGATATGCAAACACCACATCCAGTTTCCTGTCTGTAAGTATGGCAGGATGGACTGCACTGTGACCATCTGGAATGACTCTTCAGGTGTAATCCGATGCATCTGTTGTCAGTGTTTGCCTGGCTGTGGGTTGAGTAAAAGGCTGTCCCTTGTTGAGGTGACAAGCTTGAGCCCACCATCTAAACTCCTGTTGAAGGCAAGGAATTAGTGGCATAACTGTTTCCAAACTTTGACAGTGTTGAGACCATACACTCTTTAGGTACCATTGTAGTTTCCTCATATGCAGTCTGGCATATGGAATTAGTAGTATGCAAGATGCCATGTAACCCAAGGCCTGCAGAATTTTTCTTGCAGGGAGTTGGGTCTCTGTTGCCATCAATTGAAAGTATTGAATCAATTGTCCTTGCTTGTCTGGCGTGAGATAAGCCATCTGGGCCGTTGTGTTCAAGGTGGCACCCAGGAATATTATCTCTTGTGAGGGCACTAGTTTTGATTTCTTTTCATTTACTGTGTACCCCAGGCAACTTAATAATTTTTTTTACAAACGTCAGATGCTTTAGAAGAAGGTCCTTGCTCTCTGCTTGAATCAGGCAGTTGTCCAGGTACAGATACATTTGAATTCCTTTCTGTCTGCAAAATGCAATTACTGGTGCCAGGCACTTTGTGAAGACCCTGGGCGCAGTAGGTAAGCCAAAGGGCAGTGCAGAGAATTGATAGTGCATTGAACCAGCTATGAATCTGAGGTATCTTCTGCATTTTTGTCTGATAGGGGACATGCAGGTATGCCTCCTTGAGGTCCAAGGTCACGAACCAAGCTTTCTTGCCCAGCATGGGAAGAAGCTGCTGTAGTGTCAACATTCTGAATTTCGGAACATCCAGTTAAGTGTTTAGAGAAGAAAGATCCAGAATGGACCTCCAGGCTTTGTCTTTTCTGGGAACCAGAAAGAGTCTTGAGTAAAATCCTTGTCCTTGTTCCTGTGGTGGTACCTTTTGAATAGCTCTCATGTCTACGAGTGCTGTCATTTGTTTTTGAGCCTCTGCCCATTGATTTTGTGGCAGATTTGGCATTCCTTTTAACCTTGGCAGAGTGTGAAAGTGGAACCTGTAACCTTGAGATACAATGTTGAGAACCCATTTGTCTTTGGTGATCATTTGCCAGTTGTGATAGTAAAGTGCCAGTTTTCCTCCCAAGGGGGCTGCCAAGAGAGAGCTGTTTGGCAGCTGTAGTGGGAAGTCATTGGGGCTGCTTTTTATATGGTTGGGCCCTGTCTTCCCCTTCTTTCTGGCCTGGTGGCCCCCATTGTCGAGGCATGTAAGTACCTTGCGGTTGACCTCTACCTCTTGGACATCTCTATCTGCCCCTTTGAGGTCTGTCTGTAACTGGAAAGGACCAATTCTTTGTTGGTCAGTTTCTGCTAAATCGAGGAGGCTGAACCTGTAAGAAATCCTTCACCGTTTGCATAGATTTTGCCTTATCCTCCATTTTCTTTAATACCTCTTCTGCCTTAACTCCAAATAACACATCCTGCTGCAAAGGTGCATCCAATAATTTTGCTTTAACATGATCTGGTAACGTATGTTCTTTTAACCAAGCATGTCTTCTAATGACAGAGCCTGTAACTGCTGCTCTACAGGAGGCCTCTAAAGAATCAAAACCACATTGCAAAGTATGTTTTCCCACTTGTTCAGCAGCATGCAATAAATCCTGCATTTCTTTAATATTAGGAGGATCTGAATCTGGAAGCATTTTTTGTTTCAACTGAGACATCAAAAATTGCTGATATTTTAACATATGAAATTGGCAATTCAAGGCTCTCATTGCTAAAGTTGCAGACGTATATACTTTCTTTCCCCATCTGTCTAATGCTCTGGCATCTCTGTCCGAGGGAACTGGATTCTTTGCTGATGAGGCCTTAACTCCTTTGGGTCCCTGAGAAATAGTTTCAGGGTCAGCAACAGGGCTTTTACACAAAAATTTGTGTGAGTCAGGGACTCTGTAGTATCTGTCAGGTTTAACTGGGGCTGGAGGTAAGGAATCAGGGTTCAAGCTGGATTCAGTATACACATCCTCCACAATGTCTAAAACTGGCGGAATCGCTAGGGGTCTGTGCTGAGGTAATAAAAGGAAGTCTCTGAGCCTTTTCTTGGATTCTGAATAATCCTGGCCTTCCCAATGGAAATGCTCCCTCATGGTATGTAAGGTTTCCCCAAAGGAGTAGTCCTCAGGCGGAGAGGCTGATGGAATTGATTCCTCAGCATCAGAATCCTCATAAGGGGGTAAAGAATATCCTAGGTCTGAGGACGAATCTGAAGAAATGGACACCTGGTCGGATGAGTCATAGTCTGCATCCTGTCTAGGCCTTTTATCAGGAGGGGGATGGGAACCCCTGATCAGAGTGATTAGGTCTTCGGCCATTTTGAGCATTAGTTTCTTAGGCATAGAGGCCTGTCCTGGAGAATGCTGTATTTGTTTCTTTGTTTTTAAAGGAGGCTTAGACTTACCAGAGGGCTTAATGCTTAACTGAGTGGGTCTGAAGACACCCTCTGAAACTGCGGGTTGCTCAACTACTCCGGATCCCTCTGTAGGGTTAGTCTCGGTAGGCTGAAAAACTTGTGTGTCCGAAGGCCCAGCCATCTCCACGTGGGAGTCTGAGGCGGCCTGTGGTTCTGCAGAAGCGGTCGAATGCTGAATAAATTCCAAAGCCTCTCTGACCTGGTGGGATGTCTAGAATATCTCTGTTTATCAAGACGTTTGCCACTTGCAGTCAGGCAGCAGCCTTCTGATATGGTGAGATATTCGGAAGGCATAAGGTGGTGAGTCTGGGAGGAAATACAAAGGGAGAGGGCTGCAGCCACTGGATTCTATTTCCTTGCTCTGTCTGTCCTGGGTGAGGAACTGACATGCAGGAAGCTGCAGGGACATTTTACCCCAGCTGCCACCAGAACAGGACAGTCAGGGAAGTCTTCAGAGTTTTTGCACTGCCACTCCCCCCCCCCCCAAGGCGTGGACTGCTAAACCCCTGTTTTTCCAGGTGTTCACTGCCTCTAAGGTTCATCTCTTCTAAAAATCTCCATGCTAAACCCCTGTTTTTCCAGGTGTTCACTGCCTCTAAGGTTCATCTCTTCTAAAAACCTCCATAACCATGTTGTTTTTTGTCAGAATACTGCTAGAATGGGAGATGTAGTTTTTTCCTGAAAGGAGAAGTTCCATGCATTCTGCTGATTACGAGAAATAGTTGTGTGAAATGGCAGATGTTATTCCAACAGCTGTAAGCATATTTCCCTTTTCCTCGCTCTTCTGCAGACTCTCATTCACCTAAGACCCAAATGGTGATAATCGGTTGTAGGAAACATATTTGAAAAATGTATTGAAGTTGCTCAGAAAATTGCAATCCCTAAACCAGGCTTGACGACAAATCACAATGCTGTCTCAAGGTGTGCACATCACATCATCAATTGAATTATATAGCAGTCTCATTGAGAGGTTACACAGATTAGCCAAGGTAGCTACCTGGGATTTTAACATTCATTGCAGATTCCTGTAAGTTATCTTCTTCAGTGTCTGTACATTTCTTTCAGCCAAGTCACACTGAAATATGGTCATGTGTGACAGGTAGTTGCGGGCCCCAATATAAAAAGTACCTAATGCATACCCAAGCTGTCTGAAGCAGTGTAGTGAATGGGACCCTCTGTGTCATTCAGGAGGATGGCGTGCTGGGCTGTTTCTTTAGGCAGCAGCCACAATAATGCGAGTCTGCTAAATGGGCATTACTACAATATCACTCAACTCCAAAATATGTCCTTGTCAAGCCCCACTTAAGCTCCCCACAACCCTAATATGTACCTTTTCAGTCCCTCCACATACAGCTAAGTTCTCCACTATTGTGAATACTTATTAAACTCTACAATGAATACTGTTGGACTTGACTCTTTTCGTAAATATGTAAATATATTTTTTAGTCTGTAAAAATACTGATATGTATATATCATGTGTTTGCGTTTCTGCTTTGTCTCTCTAACGTTTTTGTATAACTGGATTTTGACCATATTTTTACTCAAATGTTTGATTCTCTGTAAACTGTTTGTGTTTTTTTTTTGCAGCTTTTCTCCTTGGGTCTCCACTAAAAATGGGCCACAAGCCCAGCTGGACCAACCCGGTTAAGAAATGTCAATAAATAAATATAAGTAAATAAATATTTAGGGTCCCTGGAGGGAGAATAGTATTTTGGCTGATCCCATTGGAATATTGGATACCAACACATTGGGCTCTTGTGAAGCTCTCTGCAGGACCAGCAAAACCATACACTCCACACAGACATCACCTAAGGAGTAGGTGGGGTGAGGCAAGATCATCTAATCCCTGCAAGGACCATAAAATGGAGCAGTAAGGCCCATTTAGCCAACTCCATTATTGTGGCTGCTGCTTAAAGAAACAACCCAACACTCCATTCTCTGGACTGAAGGTTGTAGACCCAGTTGATGCATTAACTCAAGGATTTTTTCAAATATGCGGTCATCTGAAGGGAAATGGGGGAAACCTCACCATCATCCAAATTGTTAGACTGAGAGGTGAACTAGCTGAAAAATAGAATCCATACTGTCAAACTGGAAGGTGCCACCTCAGAAAAAAGGATAGTAGCTAGTGGTATATCTCAGGGCTCAGTGCTGGGACCCTTGCTTTTTGGTTTATACTTCAGTAACCTCCAAACAGTAAACCTGGATCTATGGTTAACTAAGTCTGCCAGTGACTATAAGCTAGATGCTACTGCCTGACAACCTCTGTACACTGAATTCCAACATGAAGAATTAATCCTTACAAACCAATGATCCATAGTCATATTGCTAAAGGTAAACGCAAAAGTGCGGTATTGTCACATTTGGTAAACAACTCTCATCAACAACTTACAGCATATTAAGTATCCCACTCCAAACAGACATGATTGGCAGGGATCTTGGTGCTTTGGTCAGCAATTCGCTCTCCTTTGACCACTGTGTATCATCTGAAGTCAGAAAGTCCCTCTATCTAGCACAGCAGTGTCATCTTGATGTATTCAGCTCTGATTAGGACAGTTATAAAGTACAATGCCCCCCTTCAGCATATACCTATCTAAACACATCACACACCTTGAAGGATCTCAAACCATGGCAGCTAATAAAAAAACAGTGGTCTACAGATTCTGCCCCTATACTGTCTTTTACAGACTCCTACATGGAGATCGATGTTTTGCTTTCTGTCCCATTAAAGGCTCAATCCTCTTCTCCTGCTTCACTGCAAAATAATCCTTTCCACAAACACTAAAGCTAAGGATTTAAATCTCTACCAACATAGATAATTATGATCAAGTCTTGGATTGTAGCAGTCTTATTATGTGTTTGATATATAGATGCCAATAAATTCACCTTGAGAGCGAAGATCAAGAAGTGAATCTTGAGAAGTAAATCTTAGCATCCATGCTGAGAAACTATAATAATACATTATGATTGTTAATTCTTTGTAGTGCACAGAGATTTATTGGCTCCATGTACTACTAGTTACACAAAATTGAAATTAAAAAAAAAAAAACAAAAACACTGTCATGTGTTGGTAAAGCAATGGGAAACTAGTTGACATCTTTACAGTGCAGTGGTTAACATTTTTGCCTCACAGCAAAAGGTTCTTTGGCTCAATTTTTGGGTGGGGTGCCTTCTGTGTGGAGTCTGCATGTCCTCCCTGCGTTCATAGGTAAGTACTAGACTACTGGCCCAAGGGCCTAAGTAAGCCTAGCCAACAAGGTTCCCTGGCTTACGCCACCCAAGAAAGTTAATTTCCTATGCCTCTGTCAAGCAGAGCCACGGAAGTGATCCCCGGGGTGTATTTCCTATTTCCCATCCAATCATCACATTTTTCTTGAAGAGTGCTAATGAGGAACTTTGCATGACATAGATGGGTAGCTTGTTCCAGAGTATAGGAAGTCTCTAGGACAGGAATCTATCCCTCCAGCATTTCCTGTTTATTGTGGTGACAAGGTTTAGGTCCCTAGAGCGTGTAGCTCAGAGGGATTGGGATTTCTTTAGGTGTAGCATGTCCAACAGCTCTGTTTTAACATAGCTTTATATGTTAGGCAGAGATCTCCTCGGAGTAGGCGATATGCTACAGAGTAAAGCTGGAGTTTTTTGAGACTGTCAGTGTAGGGCATCTGTTTGAGGCCAGTAATGCTCATTGTGAGGTACTTCTGCGGCATTTCCAGCTGCTGCAGATGTCTTGAGAGGTACATTCCAAAAGGGGCGTTGTACTCGATAATGAGTCTAATGAATGCCGAGTAGAGGGGAACAATGACCTCTTTTTTCCTGGATAAGAACCCTTTTGTGATGAGGTGTGCCACATAGAAGGATTTCCTGACTACTGTGGTGATGTGATTATCAAGGGAGAGACTACTGTCCACCTGGGTCCCAAGGTCTCTTATCACACATTCGGAGTTAAGTAGACTGCCGTTTATGTGGTAGTTCATGGGTACAAAGTTTGTGGTTTTCCTCCAGGTGCTCCGGTTTCCTCCCATGTTACAAAGATGTGTGTCTAGAGCATTTCTCCCTGGGCCTCCCCTGATAATTGGCTCATTCCAAGTCAGGCTTTCTCGGTAAACATATGTTAAATAAATAATCAATCAATCAATCCTTACATATTCCTTGTACAAGGGAAGAAATTTCCATCAAAATAATGGCCGCAGTGTAGCAGACAACAGGCAGAAACAGGAGTTAAAACAAATCCATTTCATGTCCTGTTGCTCTTTGTTGGCCAGCACTGTCAGCATTTAGTGGAGATGTGATATTAACAACACATGGTGGTGCTTAACAATTGTTAAGCACCCTTCTAAGCATTGTTAAGGTTGGGTCTCGTGCAAGAGTAACACTGAACTAAGATGCAAGTCAACTGTTTCTGGAGCATAATCGCAATGCAACATGCACAATATATAAATAACACACACTGGAGGGGCACGTATATTACCAAGTGTTGACCTCATCTCTGGAAAAAATTGTCCTTACATGTATAAAACACAGTAACACCTCTTGATGTCAGATCGGGCACCTGCAAACTTATTCCTGGCCTGGGCTACTTTGCCCTTCTAGAAGTATGAGTTACATCATGAGGGTAGGTAGCAGTACGACAGCAATGCTTTCATCACATACTTGCTTTGCAGTTCCCATGATAATATCCTATGTTCCTAAATGTTTTTGTCAGCAAGTAAAAAAAAAAAAAAATCATCTTTTTGTCATGAAAAAAAAATACTTTTCCAAAATGTTTCGTTAAAAATTATACTTTAGTGAAGGTTTAGTTAAATTACAATCAAGTTAGTCCTTCTAAACTGATGCACTTTCTTACAATTATGGAAGAATTTAAAGTATTGTTTAATGCCATTGGTAATTTGTAATACTCATGTGCAACACACAGCATACATCTTTCCAATGCATGCTTTCTGAAATTGAATCATGCAAGAAGAAATTAAATACATAAAGCTGCTAAACGAAGTACAACCAATATCAGGAAAGCACAGGGCATATCAAATTATCAACACAGTGCTCACAGCAAAATATTTGTCTTAAAATATGAATAACTTACAAGAATATTTTGAAAACAAATCCAGAAATCTTAGGAAACTGTTAAGAGAAAAAGTTTTAAAACATACTGTTATTTGTCTTTTTCCTGTTCTTGCAAATTGAACATGTTATTTGTTGGGATATGCCTATCAAAGATGGGCCTCATCTGTGAACAAAATGCAGCATTGCTTATGAACCTGAATGATACTTGTTTTCTGCATTTCAGAATAAAGAGATTTGGTTATAGCTTGGTGAAGCCTGGGATAAGGACGCACGGCCGAGTAAGAGTTAATTTACTGAAGCAGGCTGTGTGTCCTGGAAAATTTGAGCTACCATTGTTGAACTGAACATTCTGTACTAACTGTTGGTTTGAGGTGATTTGTAATAAACATGTTTATCCTGTATGTTTTTCATAGCCAACTGTCAACGGTCAGAAATGTAACAAAAAGTTGTTTTGCTTGCAGTATAAAAGTTGATGTCAGTAAAGAAGTTGACCAGAGGAGAAGATCATCTTGGCCAACATGCTGTTTAATCTGGTTAGCTGCTAATAAAGAAGTTTTTCATCACCTGAGGCAGATGCGACTCATTTGAATTTTTCTTCTGACATTTTGGTCCTTCGGACCGGAAACCTCTACGAAGATACGGATCAGACCGACAGAGACCGAAAAACCTGTGCGGGTGAGGGTTTCTCATCTTAAGATTCCCTCGACTGAAAGCTCTCTGACTGATTTGTCGTTGAAAGGAGGCCGGCCGCTCTCTGATCCCTATCTGAGGGACGGTTTCTGAACCAAAAGGGGAAACGGAGTCTTATCTGGTTCAGGTAGGATGAAAAATAAATTTTCTTTTAACTTAATTTAACCTTGTCGACAAGGGTTTTATTTTTAGTTAAGGGTGGGTAGGATTACTTGTTAAGATTCTTTTGTTAGGATCACCCGTTAAGATAGCCCCATTTTATAATAAGCCCTGTAAAATAACTTTGATACAGTCCTAAAATAAGAAATCTAGGGGAAACATGGGTTTGAGTTGCTGCAAGTGTGAGAGTGATGTCTGTTTAAATGTTGATGCTAAGTATATGAAAGGTTTAAACAAAAATAATGTTAATTTTTTGAAAAAGTGGAAGTTGAGATATGATTTTGATGATACCCTGAATAAGAATGCCTGTGCAAAATTGGTTAGAGATTTGAAAAGAGATGCGGGAACTAGAACTAAAAAGCAAAGACAATTGGGATTTCCCCAAGCACAAAAATGGTTAGAAGAAGCAAATAGACGAGCTATAAAAGAAAAACAGGGCCAGGAAAAAGAAAAAATAAATCAAAAGGGATCACTGGTGCCAAGTGGAAAAGTAGCTTTATTTTTAGATAAGGAGGATGAGCATACAGTTTGTGTGGTACAAAGGCAGGCAACTGCCCCACTGTATGGGGAAATTGCTGCTGCCGTACCGGCGGAACCTCCTCAATATCAGTCTGAAGATGTGGGATCTGTACAGCAGGTTATTGGATGCTCAAGGAAGCGTTGTGATCCCTCCAATTTACCCGCAAATTCCCATAGTACCCAAGGTTGCTTTGCAACAGGTAGACCAACCTATGCAGTTAAGGTCAGGACCAGCAGGGCAAGGACATTGGGCCATTAAACTTTCTGACTACTCAGAAGCTCTTCCCTTAATACAAGTTGCAAACCCACAAGCAGGGGATGTTGGACAAGAGTCAACTATTTTAGTTTATCGCCCCTGGGCTAGAGAGGATATAAAACGAGCTACGGATGGTATTCCTCATCCCAAGGTTAATTTTCAAGTTTTCTGAGGGCATAGTTGGTATGCGTTTAAGTTATCATCTAAATGGTTTAGAAGTAGAACAAGTAGTGGGACAAATCCTGGGTCCAGATTGACACTTAGTTTGTGGTACTTGGACATGTAAGGCAGATGATGGCGCTACATTAAAGCATAATTCTGGGGTGTTAGACACGCGAGTCACTGATCTGTTAAAGAGAATTTCTGATAAGTGGCATCCAAGAGCAGATTGGACAGTAATAAATCAGTGCATCCAAAATGATGATGAATCTGTAGATCACTATATTGTAAGATTGACAGAAGTGTTCAATAACCATTGTGGAATGATGATTCCGCAGGATCAGACCAATGATAGTCCGTATGAACAGCAATTGAAAAATGCTTTTCTTAAAGGTTGTAGGGCTCCGATAAGTAGTTTTACAACTAAGCATATGGTAGATCATAGAACATGTAGACTGCAACCTTTGTTTGAATATGCACAGCATGCTGAGCGACATTTCAATTTAAAAAAGAAAGTACAAGTGTTAGCAGTAGGGGATGATAGTGGTATATTCTTGGTACAGGACCAAAGGAGGCAAGGGCGCCGTGGTGGCGTAAAAAAAAACGTGGGGGCCCGAAATGGGACACATTAAATAAACCGGGTGGACATTCAGAGGAATATGAGGGGAGGTTAAAACGTGGAGAATGTTTTAAGTGCAGCAGACGTGGGCATTTCGCTGCCGACCGTGAAGAGTGGCAACATCCCCCACAGCTTACGAACAAGGGCTCCGTATGACTATATGATAGTAAAGGAAGGCGCCAAATTCATTATTGTGATTATTGTAGAGAAGAAGAAAGTGAGAATGATTGTGATGATGATGAAGCAGACACTCTCTGCGATGAATGTCAGAACACTCAGAAGGAAGGGCGGGATTGTGACTGTGAAGTCATAAACCTGGCAAATTTGGGTATTGCTATGCATCTAGATCAAAAACCCATGATAGAGTTTTTGGTTGAGGGACAGAAAGTGGAGATTTTTATGTGATTCAGGTGCATCGCGTACACTTTTGGGTCCAGCAGTTCTGCCCCCGAACTGCGAGATGGACGAGTTTGTCCTTGTGAAAGCGGCAAACGGGAAAATTTATAAGGAACCACCGTCTCATCCTCTATTGTTCACAGATCCGCAAACAAAACAAACCAAACTGTTAGGTGTAGGGTAATTATATCAAAAGTTTGTCCAGTTAATTTGCTGGGAAGAGATTTGATGCATTCATTTGGAATAGCGGCAATTCCCACACCTCAAGGCATTGAGGCGAAAAGGTTAGCGGATGGCTTGGTGGTACAGAGAGTGCAAGATTTGTTTTACTGGTATAGCCAGGACTTGATTTCAAACAGGCTGGGGAGGGTTGATACAGATTTGATCAACCTAGCTTTAAGTAAATCTAGGAGCGGGTCACCGCAGGTTGCGGCGCACTTACATTGTACAGTGTTCTACAGAAAGGCCCCTGGTCCGGATAAAGAATTTGAAAAAGAATTCTTTAGGCACAAACGTGCAAGGATAATTTTGAATGATATGTTTTGGGATACGCAAGGTAATACAGTAGTGACCTGTACTTTGACCAAGGAAATGAGTTCTTTATATCGCTCAGGTTATAGCCCACATATTTCAATTACTAAAGTGGTGGGGACACATTGGATAGATTTGGCGAAAAAGGTAACGAATTGGGACACAATGTCCGAAAGTCAGCTGAAGGATCAACAGATCCAGGTACAAAGATTAAATTGGGTGACTTGGGCACAACCAAGTGTGCACCTCAGGGATGACAAAACAGAAATGGCATGACAAATCCTTCTAACCCAAGAGGAAGATAGTGCGTTAAGTGTCTTACCTGTAGATTTATGGTCAAAAGGTAAAGGGGATGTAGGACTGATGAAAACAGCAGGTGAAGTTTGTATAACTCCAAAGTCAGGTTTTAGACCTCGTAAGCACCAATACCAGCTAAGTAAACAAGCAGAGGAAGGAATTAACCCAGTTATTGAGCAGCTAAAACAGGTAGGAATTCTTGTTGAATGCCCAGATTCGCCCTGCAATACTCTGTTGTTTCCTGTAAAGAAACCGGATGGGTCATGGAGGTTGGTTCAGGATTTACAAGCAGTTAATTTAGCTGTGATCCCAAGAGCACCGGTGGTCCCTGACCTCTATACATTACTTAATGATTTACTACCTCAGCACAGATATTTTTCTGTCATAGATATAAGCAATGCTTTTTTCTCCATACCACTACATAAGGAGAGTAGATTTTGGTTTGCATTCACTTATCAAGGTAAAAGATACACCTACACCAGATTGCCACAGGGTTATTGTGAGAGTCCGACAATATTCGCACAAGAAATGGCTGCGAATTTAGCTCAGTTTGTTCCCCCATAGGGAAGCCAGGTTCTGTTGTATGTAGATGATATTTTGTTGGCCTCACCCATGCAGGAAGGTTGTAAAAGGGATACCCTTGCCCTTCTTAGTTTTTTAGCTGAGCAAGGACATAAGGTAAATAAAGAAAAGTTACAATTGCGGAAAGCACAAGTAAAGTACTTGGGTTATTTAATTTCGCAGGCAGGTAGACAACTGGAGAACAAAAGAAAACAAGCAATTCCTGAGGCACCTATGCCCACAACTAAGCAGGAGATGATGTCCTTTTTAGGTGTGACTAATTTTTGTAGAAGTTGGATCTCTAACTATGTTGAAGAAGTAGGGCCATTGACTGCACTGATCTATGACACTCCCTTGGCAGCTAAGAATAATATACAGTGGACAAATAACGCAATACAGGCATTTAATAGAATTAAGCAATTGATAGCAGGATCCTCTGTTTTGGGTTTACCAAACTATTCTAAGCCATTTATACAAATGGTTGATTGTAAGGGAGGATGTATGACTTCAGTTCTGGTACAAGTACATGGGGATAAACAGAGACCGACGGCTTTCTACTCCTCCAGATTAGATCCTGTTGCAAGGGCATTGCCGCATTGTGTTCAAGCTGTAGTGGCAGCCGCCATGGCAGTACAAGCCTCAGCATCATTAGTTTTGTTTCACCCATTACAATTGCGGGTTCCACATTCAGTAGCTACTATACTTTTGCAAGATAAGATAACCTTTTTATCTCCTAGTCGACATTTGTCATGTATGACAGTGCTGCTGACACAGCCTCATATGACCATAGAAAGATGTACTACTCTTAATCCGGCAACACTTCTGCCGACTCCAGAAGAAGGTACTCCACACGTTTGTTTAGAGAGCATTCATGACAAAGTGCTTCCCCGACCAGATTTAACGGATATTCCGTTGGTAGATTCTGATCTCGTTTTGTTTGTAGACGGATCAGCAAAGAAGGACACTGTAGGAAAAACACTAGTAGGGTATGCAGTCACCACAGAAACTGAAGTTTTGGAGGCAAAAAGACTGTCAAACATTTATTCTGCGCAAGCAGCTGAGTTGGTGGCTTTGACTCGAGCTTGTACCTTAGGGGAGGGTAAAAAACTGACAATTTATACAGATAGTCAATATGCTTTCTCCACTATCCATGTTTTCGCTCAACTATGGAAGAATAGGGGAATGGTTACTGCGACAGGCAAACCAATAAATCACAGAGATTTAATTTTGCAGTTGTTAGATGCAGTGCAACTACCACTTCAGATAGCGATATGTAAATGTTCCGCACATACCAACAGAAAAGATCCTGTCTTCAGGGGAAATGCACTTGCTGATATGGCTGCAAAAAAGGCAGCTCAAGAAAATGATTTGCTTTTGCATGACAATGATTTACAGCCCGGACACCTCTTAGACTTAGAGACACTAAAAGTAATGCAAACATTGACAACACAGAAGGAAAAATGTCGTTGGGTAAAATATGGTATCACTCAACAGGATGGGTTGTATAGGGCATCAGATGGCAAAATGGTATTACCCTCAAACCTTTTTAGGTATGCGGCATTGGTTAGCCATGGACCTGCCCATGTAGGAGTACAGATGATGATTCAAATAGTGTCTAAGGTGTTTTGGTGTAAAGGGTTTTCAACTTATGCAAAGCAATTCTGTTTATCTTGTTTATTATGTGCAAAGTATCATGCTCAGGGGGGAGTTAAGAAGTCTCAGCAGGCATTCCCTACCCCTCCATATCCATTCCACACACTCTGTATGGACTTTATTGAATTGACACCCTCAGAGGGAAAAAGGTTCCGTTTAGTCATTATTGATGCTTTTTCTAAATGGGTAGAAGCTTTTCCAGTAAAGCACCCGAATGCACAAACAGTAGCAAAGCTTTTGACTACAGAAATAATTCCTCGATTTGGTTTACCAAGATGCATTTACAGTGATAATGGGTCTCATTTTGTTAACCAGATTGTTCAGAAGTTGGGTCAAGTTTTTCAAATTGATCTTAAATAGCATTGTGCTTACCATCCCCAATCAGCTGGACTGGTGGAAAGACACAACAGTATCTTGAAGAGTAAGCTCTGCAAACTGATGGCAGAAACACATAGATCATGGACTGTGTGCCTTCCTTTGGCACTCCTGTATATGCGAATCTCACCTTCCTACAAAGGACTTACACCATTTGAACTTTTGTTTGGGAGACCATATTACGTCCCGCAGTGGCAGGGATTGTTGCCAGTGGAACGTGAGGGGGGTGAGGATCTAGCGGATTATATGAAGAAGCTGTTAAATGTCAAATCTCTTGTAACCAATGACTCCTTTGCAGATTCCAGAAATGAAACCTTGTTAAGCGTGGCACCCGGGGACTGGGTGTGGATCCAAATTGTGAAGAGAAAGAATTGGTCATCCCCCAGGTGGGAAGGCCCATACCAAGTACTAATCTCGACACCTACAGCTGTAAAGATCGCTGAGAGGACTTTGTGGATTCATATCACCCACTGTAAAAAAACTCAAGGCTCTTCCTTCTACCATTGATGTTGGTCAAACTCCACCGGACCTCTGAGCGCAAAGTCTGGCTACAAAGGGGGATTAGCCCAATAGGGGTTAGTTCATCTCAAACCCAGTGAAGAAACCAATGGCGCGAGGTAGTCCTTAGGGAGGATGGCCATGTTCAATTGGTACTTGAACTGTCACATGATGATGATTTTGGTGGCGAAAGTAAATATGTCCATACAAGAAGGAACAGTTGCAAGAGAAAAAGGAATGGTGGTGTTACAAGCGCAAACAGGTGTTACTACTGCGTTTAAGGTGAAGGAATTTTGGACTGTTCTAAATGGAACAATAATAATTTCTTGACTCGTGCAAAATACTTGTGCAATAGAGACTGTACATCCTGGTCAAATGTTTGGTGGTCAACAGATGTGAATGGATGGGAAACAAGTGGTGCAGTGATACCACAGAAAGATAAAAGCAGGCAACAAAGAATAAAAATTGTGCATTCCCAAAGTACCGGAGCAACTACTATAACCATTGTGTCACCACAAGAAAGTGATTCAGGAGTTTATAGTGTCTCTTCCAACTAGAACTGATCGTTTGGGGACCCTCCAACTTAAAGTGCAAAGCCTTAAGAATGCTACAAGTAAAGCAGATCTTGCCTTCACAGAAGAACAACAATTGTTACTTGAGACGGGATTCGTACACCATAATGAATGGTTATCTTGGGTTAGATATAGTACCCGAGAAGCACATCGTGAGAACTGTATTTCTTGTGCTGAAGGTAAACCGCAACTAGCGACAGTCCCATTATGCGAAATGAAGGTAACCTAACGTGTCTTTTGAAATTATTCTTCAACAAAACTGAAGATAAATGCAAAAATGAAACTCAGCGTTTTCCAGTCATAAGCAAAGTTGAGAAACCGCCTGCAGCGATTTCCTATCCAGGTTTGTATATGTGCATTTCCAGAGATGGCACAGGGAAGAATTATGGCAATATGGGACAGAACTATTGCAATGTTACTGTGAATGGCAATGAGAATCCATTTCTGGAGAACCAAACTCATAGTTTAGCAGACATATGGTGGAGATAAACTCAGATCAAAGCTTATGATTCCCTGGAAGGGAACTTGTGCACTTGTAAAGTTAATTCTGCCATTCTACATTTTCCCAATTCCAGCAAGCAATTTCGTAAGAGAACCTGAAATAAAGCCGAAGTGGTTGAGTAGGAGAAAAAGGGAGGTACCGAAGCAATCTTTCGATAACGGTGTCTACATCGATAGCATTGGCGTACCTGATGAATACAAAGCAATAAACCAAATAGCAGCTTGTTTTACATCCATCTTTGTCTGGATTCAACCTAATAAGAATGTGGACTGGATCAACTACATTTACTATAACCAGCAGTGTTTTGTGAACTATACCAAAGATGCATTGAAAGGAGTTGCTGAACAACTGGAGGCCACTTCGCAGGTGGCATGGCAGAATCGAATTGCATTGGATATGCTCCTGGCCAAAGAAGGAGGAGTTTGCAGGATGTTTGGGACTTTCTGTTGTACGTATATTCCAAACAACACTGCGCCTGATGGAAGTATCACTCGAGCTTTGAAAGGTTTGGAGATGTTATCCGAAGAATTGGCAGAGAACTCTGGGGTAAGTAATCCCTGTATCAGAGGTCTTCTACAAAGACTGGTTGATACTGCTGTTACGAAGACGATGTACCAGCAATTGCAACAGACTGGTGAAAGTGAATACATTGAAATGTGACTCTTTGCAAATGTTTTTGAATTTTAAAAGTTTGTCTTGCCAATGAAGTAGTGTATGCAAAGAAAAACTTAGTTTTTACCATATATTGCTGAAATAAAAGACAAATAAAAGTGTTTTCAGGGGGGAAATGTTAAGAGAAAAAGTTTTAAAACATACTGTTATTTGTCTTTTTCCTGTTCTTGCAAAGTGAACATGTTATTTGTTGGGATATGCCTATCAAAGATGGGCCTCATCTGTGAACAAAATGCAGCATTGCTTATGAACCTGAATGATATTTGTTTTCTGCATTTCAGAATAAAGAGATTTGGTTATAGCTTGGTGAAGCCTGGGATAAGGACGCACGGCCGAGTAAGAGTTAATTTACTGAAGCAGGCTGTGTCCTGGAAAATTTGAGCTACCATTGTTGAACTGAACATTCTGTACTAACTGCTGGTTTGAGGTGATTTGTGATAAACATGTTTATCCTATATGTTTTTCATAGCCAACTGTCAACGGTCAGAAATGTAACAAAAAGTTGTTTTGCTTGCAGTATAAAAGTTGATGTCAGTAAACAAGTTGACCAGAGGAGGAGATCATCTTGGCCAACATGCTGTGTAATCTGGTTAGCTGCTAATAAAGAAGTTTTTCATCACCTGAGGCAGATGCGACTCGTTTGAATTTTTCTTCTGACAGAAACTATCTTGAACAGCAATGATTAAACATCTTTTTTTTCAGATAAATACATGTTTATACTTCAGAAGTCTTTCATACCAAACTGAGGCATATTAAGTACATACCTCCTCTACTTCTGTCCAAATGTGTTCACATTCTTCAATCAAATTTTCCTTAGCATCAGTTTCATACTGGTCGTCATCCATAACATCAGAAGGTGGATTAGGCTGGTACACTTGTACAGATTCAATCAAATCATTAGCATAAAGACAGTGTTAAAATACATTATACAGTTTTGCAAAGCTGTGTATAAACACACAATTTCACAATCGCAATGTATATAAATTAAAACAATGCTCTATAAAATGCAAATAAAGCTACAGATGTATAAATGCTTATCCATGGATATGTAAATGCTCATCTACATTCTGATTAACTATTTTAAAGACATCCTGATCCATCTTTTTTTAGCATTCTGATAATTTTATTTACAGACACCTGCAAAGCCTCAGAGGAAGTGTGAAAGGAAGGATCTATAATGGCCTTTGATGGGGTCACAGCAGAGGAATCAGACGTAAACACCAGATTACCTAAAAAGCCATCACCTGCTTCTAAAAAAACATCTGGTAGAAACTGGACAGCCAAAGAATCCAGCTGAGATCTACTTAGCCGCCTTCTTCTTCTTACTTAACAGTACCTCGGGTTCAGAAGACTCCACCATAATACCCCAGGCTAAGAGTTTAAGCCTCTGGTTTTTGAGATAAATGACCAGGGAAGACAACCATCCGCTAAGAGTCTTACGCACAAATGCTAACAAGACATATGGTTGTTGAAAGAGCCCAAAGGAGGGAAAAAAAAAAAGACACTGTTCGTGACAGTCCTTATAGGGAATTTGCCTCCCACACTAATTTTCTTTTCTTGGTTGACATGAACTCTAGGTTACCAAAAAAGAACAAGATCAAAAGAAAAAGATAGGTGCCCTTTTGGTCTTTTATCCAATGGCTAGGTATTCAGTACAGCAAAGGGCATTCAGAACAATGAACAATGACAGCGTTCAGACTAGGAGCAAAGATGTTCTGGGTAACTGCGCCCATACATCACCTTTATGCACTACGTCATATACAGAAAGCATGTGTGTGACGTACAGCACATGTAAGATCTAAAGGCTTTGGTATATTGGCTGGACATTGGGTTATCCTTGACAGGAGAGTCCTACTGTGAAGAATACTGCAAGAATGTAATAGAAGGACATCTCAAGGAATCTGTGCAGATTATGGAAAGTCCTTCTACAACAGCTCAAAGCATTTTCCAAGGAACTGAGAAACTACAGTGCTCTCCGACTGAAAACACTGGTACATTCTAGAAACAGTCTCAAAAAAAGTGACCCACCCCCCAAACACACAGGATAAGTCATAACCTGAGCTCTCCTGTGAGTCAAAATCAGAAATCTGAGGAGAAAAATGACAGGTCTGTAAGATGAACTTACCATAACAGTAGATGTCTGAATGACTACTGCAGCAGCAGCCTGGGCTATACAATTATACCTTGCCAAGGAGATAACGGCATGCCAGCTTCCAAAGCTTCAGAGCACCTTCCATGCACCCTGTCAAGCAACTCGAGCTGAACTGACTAAAAGACTAGTACTGGCAAGAAGCCTTTCAGAGCTTTCCTGCCAGCAAAAAGACAATGGCTGAACCCTGAAAGAACTATGCTAGGAACAACAAAGCATAAAAATGCCCACATGGCATAAAATATACACCACAAAAATAAGGGTTTTAAAGGGGATGGAGCGGCTACTGCTGCAGTGATCATTCGAATATCTACCGTTACGAAAAGTTCAACTTACACAACCGTACTGTGTTCATCATACTGATCATTGCTGCAGTAGCCTTAGATATATGGGTAGATTACTACATCCAACTGTATTTAGGAGGTGAAAGGAGAAGGAGCCCCTAGTGAATGATCCTAACAAAGCTTGATCTGGCCCTAAAGATGGAATAGAGCTTATAGTGCTCTGTAAAAGTATATACAGGAGGACCAAGCAGCAACTTCTAAAATATTTCTAGAGTTCAACCCTTCCCAAAAAGCCATAGAAGAAGCCAAGGCCCTGGTAGAGAGGGCCTTAACCCTGCCTGAAATAGATTTGTTATGGTAAGTATAACAAACAGTAATAGCCCTCAGACAAGCATTTGAAGTATTCGGTTTTAACTCAGATTGTCCCTTCGTCTTACCTTCACAAGAAATAAACAACTGATCCAATGATCTGGGAGATGCAGCTCTGTCAAGATCGTAATAGAGTTGGCTATGAACATCCAAGGTGTAGAGTATGTTTTCTCCCTCAGTTTTAGATTCAATAAAAGAAAATGACGAGATATAGTTTGGTTAAACTTGGATAGAACGTTAGGCATAAAACAGGGATTAGTTCTCAAAGAACCCCTGTACTTAAGTAAAATGCGACAGGGCTGACTCACCATAAGAGCTTGCAACTCAGACATCCTTCTTGCACAGGTAAGAACAATCAGTAAAACTGTTTTCCATGCTAAGAGCCTCAAGTCAGACAAATCAGCTGCTTGAAATGGAGCAAATGTTAGCCTCCAAAACACAAAATTCAGATCCCAAGTAAGGGCCACAAATTTACTTGGTGGCCTCTTATGCAAAACACTTTCCAAGAACATTTTGACAGGAGACTACCTTGAAAGAGGAGGATCTATGGCAGACAGGATGGGAGATTGGCTTAATGGTTAAGGTGTTTACCTTACAGACACAAGGTGCAGGGTTTGATTTTCACATGGGGTAACTGGCTAGGCTTAAAATGGCTTGAAAGGGCAGGTAGCCTAGTACTAACTTATGAACTCCTATGAACATGCTGAAATGGCCAATAAATAAACCTTGACAGAGGAATAAGAAAGGCCTGATAGCTGTAGTCAGTTAAACAAGCATGGTATTAACAAAGTTGATTTTGAAAGGCCTCATAGCTGTAGTCAGTTACACAAGCATGGTATTAACAAAGTTGATTTTTTTTCACCAAAAACACAGTGCAAAGCAATGTAAACACTTACCCCAACCCCCAAAAATAAATTAACACGTTTTAGATATGGAAAATAAGTTTTATGATTTGTTAGACTACAGTCTATAAAACACTTTTTTTTTCTATCTTAAAAATAATATTTTTACAGTAAAGTTAGTTTTCCATCATAAAACAATATGTGGAACCCCCCCAAAGGAAACTTATTCACCCTGCATTAGCTCACTGTCAATCCTCAAAAGGCCACAAGGAGTGCACTTAAGACGTAGGAACGATCTGAAGAGCTCCGCATCCAAACTGCTCATTTTCTTGAGCTCTGCTTGGGCTAGTAATGGTTTGAGCAAAAGAAAGGTGCCCTTAAGCTTTGGAAGCTGGCCGGCTGTTATATTCTTAGCAATAAATAACCCATATAACTAAGGGTACTGAAGCAGTAATCAAATAATGAACATCTACCAGAGATGAAAACAGTTTCCTTATTTTTTTTACTAAAATGCCAGCAGCCATGCCATTTGATGAAGACTTCAAAGAGAGGATGCAAGATTGGCCTGCAGTTACAGAAACGGATCCTCAATGACAGACAGTTTTATATCATTTTTACTTTTTATGCTTCCAGTTAACACAATCCTTTCAATGTCAGGAAAGGCAAAAAAATGTGTACTGCATAAAAGCATTCAAAATTTACATACAAAACTTCAGGAGCTAAAAAGGTACAATGGGGCTGTGAAGAGGACCCTTCTTGGACCTCTAGATTTAACTGCTATTTTTGGTCCATAGCAACTCTTTGTCTTAAAATCTCTACCTAGACATTACACTCCCCTACTAGATGCACAGCCACCATGTTGAGACTGAAGAACAAGAGCCATATTCTCCAATTCCACAGCCATTCTACATAAATGATACAGACAATAAGCAAGGTGACATGTGTCTCTAACATATGGCTAGATAGTTACTGACAGCACAAGTAAAGACACAGAGCTCTTGAAACCTCTTAAGGCAAGGATGACCACAATCATCTCATTCACGTGGCTATGAAGCAGGATCTGTGATGGGACACGATTCTATGAAAAGTCCAAGATTTCCATTGTGAAACTCAGCCCATATTGACATATCTGCCAACAGGACTTGTACATGAAGACAGAATGCAAGGGACGTGTCCACATAAAATGTTGCCAGCAGCATCTACAAATGGAACATCTTGACAAAGGAAACTACCAAGGGAAATGTTATGTCAAATATCTCCTCTGTTTAGTGACTTAGTGAAAAAAAGTTCATTTTGAGGGTTCTAGACTATCATTATGCATGTGAACATGTTACCAAGGGTGCAGAAGGTGGTCTTGCTGTCCATCATGGCTGTGATACTTCCCACTGAAACAAGGCCACTTGCATCTTTACCTGTTAGACGACAATCCTTCCCTAATAAATACATCAAGGCTCCCTAAAACACTTTCCAGTGGGAGGGGGACACATCTGATTTCTCCCTGTTGACCGTCAAGCCCAAGGAATCCATTTATTTATTTGGTTTGTTTACCAGGGTAGTACACTGATCACAACAGACCATTTGCAGGGCCAGCCTGGGTGAGGTGTTAAGTTGTTGAGGTTGGAGTTGAGTTGTGGTTAAGTTAAGGTTAAGTTAAGGTGTGCAAAAAATCAAGTGAGAAGAAAGTTGCACTTATGCCTGTGAAATTATATGATACAGTTATCCAGATAAGGTCTAAAGATGGATGCCCTCCAGATTAAGGACTGCTCTAACTGGCGTCAGACATTTGGTTAAGTGCTCTGCAAGTAGCCATCAGGCTAAATGGAAGAACCAGAAATCAGAAATGATGCTCTCCAATTTAATATGTGAGAAATCTCAAATGGGTCTGGAAGGTAAGAACATGCCAGTAAGTAACTTTTGCATCTGAAGTGCCCATTTACATTCCCCTAGGAAAAAAAAGGGATCACAGATCAAAGTGTTACCATCCAAAACATTCAAACTCTGTCATCCTTGTGAGGCTACAGAGTTCCAGAACTGGTCTCCACAAATTCTCCTTTGTTCAGCTAAGGAAATGGAATAAAAACCTGTTCTTCTAGAACAAGATGAACCCTTTCTATGGCTCTCTTCTTTAATATCTTCAACAAAAGATGTCCACACATGAAAACAAACGTCTCGCAGTTTCCTGAAACAGGCTGAAGAGAAGGCCAGAAAAAAAAAATCCATACTGGTACCTTTCAGCCTCAGATGTGCATACATGAATTTACACTTGATGAGAAACTTGTCAGTTCTTTATCACACCAACTTTATCTACAATAAAAGAAATGAGAGTTGTAGAGTGGGTTTCTGGCCTTGATGCTCACCTTCCACTGCGGGGTAAGCTCTCTAGAATATCTGCCTAAACAGGGTTAGCCCCTAAAAAAGACCGCTGACCGTTCCTTTTTTACAAAAGGAGAAATTTACCATCATGACGACCCAAAACAATAGATTCAAAGAAGAAAGTACAGTTTTGTACCTACCATAAATGTAGATGTTCGAGTGCTAATACAGCTGCAGTAATTACAGATGGGTTCTCTGCCGTCAGGCGGGTCCTCGGTCGGCCGAATTCCAAAGTCTAGGTCCGGCGTCGGTTGTTGTCGCTTTCTTTCCTGACGTCAGTGCGACAGGGGTATACAAGACACAGCCGACGCATTTTCCTCAGTCTTTTTTGCCCCAGATGTCAGGTGCCCCCAGAAGGAAGGCAATCCATAAATTATATATATATATAATCATGCAATGCAATATAATCAAAAATTAGTAGTTGCAAGCAAATACACCATAGAAGGATAACCCAATCAGGTTGTATGAGGAGGTGTTAGCCACTAGGCTTTTACCAAGAGAGGAAGGAGGGTGGGAAACCTGTACTGCAGCTGTATTAGCACTCGAACATCTACATTTATGGTAGGTACAAAACTGTACTATGTTCATCGTGCATACAGCTGCAGTAATTACAGATGGGTAGAATCCCAAAGCTACGCACAGGGTGGTAGGCACTAGGTGGAACTGGGAGGAGCCAGAATGCCCTGCAACACAGCAGTGGCAAAGCCTGCTCTAGTTTTGGAGTATAAAGGCAGGTGGTAGTGTTTTGTGAAGGTATGCACAGAACTCCAAGTGGCTGCCTCCAAAATATCTTTGGTAGGAACTCCTCTGAGGAAGGCTGTAGAGGTAGCTGTGGCCCTTGTGGAGTGGGATCTGATGCCTGTAGGAACAGATTTGCCATGAAAGGAGTAACAAAACCGTATGCAGTGGCCTATCCATTTTGAAATTGTCTGTTTGGAAATTGGCTTCCCTTGAGCTCCTACAGCATAGGACACAGAGTAGTTCTGATTTCCTGAAAGGCTTTGTTCTGTCCAAAGAGTAACGTAGCTGTCTATGGATGTCTAAGGAATGTAGCAGCCTTTCCCCTTTGTTCTGAGGATTGGGGTAAAAGGTAGGTAAATGTATGGCCTGATTTAAAGCTACCCTTGATACTACCTTAGGCATAAATGACGGGTTGGTTCGTAGGGAAACCCTGTCCTGATGGAAGATG